>NC_136262.1:173061427-173297138 GCF_964187855.1 Myxine glutinosa
ACATTTTTGACGCCCTCCACGGCCTTTCCCACCCGGGCCGGAAAGCATCACAGAAGCTCGTGGCAGCAAAGTTCGTGTGGCACAGGCTCCGTAAGGACGTCCGCGACTGGGCCAATGCCTGTGTCGCCTGCCAACGCGTGAAGGTCCACCGGCACACCCAGGCCCCGTTGGCACCATTCGACGTGCCCGCGCGGCGCTTCGACCACGTCAATGTGGACAAGGTGGGACCCCTTCCCTCTTCGCGGGGCTTCACCCACCTCCTCACGATGGTGGACAGGACCACCAGGTGGCCGGAGGCCGTCCCGCTGGCATCAACGACATCCGCCGACGTGGCGCAGGCCTTCATTGGCACCTGGATTGCCCGTTTCGGCGCGCCCTCGGACATCTCCTCCGACAGAGGCCCGCAATTCGCCTCCGAGCTTTGGGGCACGGTCGCCAAGGCCTTGGGGGTCAAGCTACACCGCACCACGGCCTACCACTCCCAAGCCAACGGCTTGTGCGAGCGGTTCCACCGCTCGATGAAGGCCGCTCTCAGGGCCAGCCTCCAGGACGACGGTTGGGCCGACAGGCTCCCGTGGGTCCTATTGGGCCTCCGAACGGCCCCTAAAGAGGACCTCCAGGCCTCCACCGCCGAGCTGGTCTACAGCCAGCCACTGCGCGTGCCGGGCGAGTTCATCCCTGACACCACCGGCCCCTGGTCCGCGGCTCACCAACGCTCGGTCCTCCAGGAGGCCGCCAGGAGATTTGCCCCCGTGCCCACGTCCCACCACGGCTGCCCCCAACCCCACGTCCCCCCCCCCAGCACTTCGCACTGCGGAGTACGTTTTTATCCGGCACGACGCACACCGGGGACCGCTCCGGCCGCCATACGATGGACCTTTCCGGGTCCTGAAGAGGGACGACAAGTCGTTCATCATCGACATCGGCGGCAAGCCGGACCGCATCTCCGTAGACCACCTCAAGCCGGCCCATTTGGACCTCGACCAACCTCCACGGTTGGCCCTTCCTCCACGACGGGGCCATCCCCCGTCAACCAAGCCCCCCGCCCGACCATCCACCGCCACGCCACCTACCACCCCCACACGAATCGCCAGGGCTTGTTTCGGCCGGGTCATCAAGACCCCCCTCAAACTGGCTCTCCCGGTGCATGTTAATTCTGGGGGGGGGGGGGGGCATGTAGCGGTTACCGGAATCATGACACAATTACCTTGCACCGGCCGATGACGCAACCGGCGAGCAGTCACTTGTCCGGACTCGCCCGGGCGTGTCCAGACTTGCCTTTCCCGGGCGAACACTTGGCTTACCTATTTGCATACAATGCCCCGCCTGAGAGGCGTGGCTTTTGTGTGTTGAACTTTACTTATAAATTGCCGCCCGTTCGATGGGCTGATTCGGTGCTTTTGAGTTCTTTCGCGTGAGCTGAAAATAAATAGCTCAGTGAAACTTCATTCCTGGCGTCGTTCATTTTGTCCGGTTTTATCGTGCGAGCAGAGCTCCCACATATATATATATATATTGTTACATTTGTAGGGGGAGGGGGTGATTGAGAGTACCTTAGTACAGTGAGAAATGCATAGAGTAGTTTCGTCCATGTAAAAGTAGTTTGCCAATCGCGATGTAATAAGTAGGGACACCTCAGCTTGAGAATCGTCTTGCTTAAAAATGGTCCATACAGAGAGAGGGTGGTGCATGGTATTAAATAGCGAGGGTTTAAAGTTCAACAATCATGCATCTCGCCTCTTGTGATCCATGGGTGGGACTGGGTGTGGCTTCGGAGAGATGGGGCAGAGTGATGATCATCTCCTGATGGAAGTTGAGCGATGAACACCACCAAGGGTGGAGAGTGTCTGGAGAGAAGGGGAGGAGTTTGAGTGTCGCAAGGGTTGTGGACTATGAGGAGGGGGTGAAAAAGGATGCTGAGGAGAATTGGAAGAGTCCTGGTCGAGCCTGAGGAGAGTTGGAATTGTGCCAGAAGAGAAACATGTTCTTTGTCTGCCTGCCTGCCTGCCCATGTTCCTGCCTTCACCCTGTACCTGTTTTGTTGCTCCCTTGCCTGCATTTTCGTCCTGCCTTTCCATCCTCTGGCCTGTTTGGTGGCTGCTCAGTGCCACCTCCTCCTTCGACATACCACAACAGAGCTAAGCCCACCCAGTTCTATTCCCTTTCCCCGTCTGTGATTGAATCTGGCATGAGGCGCCTTAGGTATATTGTGGTGCTCTGCACACACGACTCGATTGCCAGAGAGGTAGGCCACAATGCGTTGGTACAAACAAAGAGTCTTTATTAAGAGCTCGCACTTCAGCACTGGGCGGGCTCGATCTTAGAGCCCGCATATACAGACTTGGCATTTAATATGGAATATTTTTTTTGTGGGGGTGAACTTACTTTTCAAGATGTCTTAGAACCAAAAGTTCATTGGAATTATGTTGAAATTATTCTAGATTTTGTTAATGTGACCTTTAAAAGAAACAAAAACCACATTTGACATTTCGAAACCAATAAATTGATCCTTGAAAGTGATGTAAACTGATATCGAACTCAATTCATGGACAGTACTGTGTTAAGCTTCTGTACGTTTTCCAGAAGTATCTCTTTATTTTGCACATTAGCCAAAAAATTTTTTAACAAAAACAAAAGTTCAATTACGACTGGGATTACGGACAGTAAAATTACAGTTCAGTACTTTGTGTAACCCCCACGAGCATTCAGGAGAGTACGTACACGTTGAGGCATGCTGTTCACAAGATTTGCCAAGGTTTGGACAGGAATCGCTTGCCATACAGTGACAATAGCCTGCTGCAATTCACGCACAGAGGTCGGCTGCTGGTCCAAGTGGTCAATTTGACGCGTTAATTCTACCCACAAGTTCTCTATCGGATTCATATCCGGGGACATGGCAGGCCACTCCATATGCTCTACACCACGGTCAGCAAGAAAGTGTTGGATCATGCGAGCACGATGAGGCCGTGCATTGTCATCTTGGAAGACAAAGTTTCCTAGAAAGGCTGCACGAGCAAATGGAAGCAATGTTTCTTCCAGAATGGCCCTGTACTTGAACTGGTTCAGGTTTCCATTCAGAACAACCTGGTCAGTTTTGCCCCCTGCATGAAAAGCAGCCCAAACGGTCACCCCACCACCTCCAGCTTGGACTCTTGGCACTATAAAATCTTTGTTGTCGGCTTCATGCTCTTGTCTGCGCACTCGGACGTGGCCATCTTGACGATAGACCAGAAATCTAGACTCGTCACTGAAAATCACGTGATTCCAGTGTCCTGGCTGCCATTGACGATGCTCTCTGGCCCACTGCAATCGGCGCTGGGGGTGTTGTCTGGTCAGGCGTGGCTTTCTCAGGGGATGCCTGGCACGATAGCCTGCTTGAACCAGTCGTTGATTAACTAGCCTTCTGGATACAGGCACATTTGTCAGTTGCTGCCACTCAGCCCTAAGCCGATTAGCTGACTTGGTACAGCCATTGCAGACTAACCGGTGCAGCTGGCGATCATCCCTCCTTGTGGTTCTGCAGGGACGTCCTGGCCTCGGTATTGGAGTAGGGACACCCCTCTGAGCATTTCGTTTCAGGATCTTTGACACCTGCCCTTGAGTGATGCCATACTGCCGAGCAATAGCACGCTGTTTCATGCCGTAATTTCGTAAAGCCACCACTCCATGACAAACAGCATTGTCGAATTGACGGTCCATCTCCAAAGGAAGCGGCATTACCTTTTGGAGACGTGCAGCAGTTGTTTTTCACTAATACAGAACGCAACAACCCTTGTATACCCGACTGTGAAGACAATCATCAAATGCACCTGTCCGTACATTTTGCCACGCCACCTGTGATATAATCCTGTTGTTGACTTCTTGCTGCGACAGACAATCAGTGACATGGTTCTTTTAACAAATAAATCACCAAAGTGTAAAAGAAACTCACCAGATTGATATACTGAGTTAAGAAAGTAAACCCAAGTCAAGAAAAAATATATATTCCATATTAAATGCCGTCTATGTCCCGAGGCCACGCCTTGCCCCTGGGCGTGGCCGATCGGTCGAAAGGCGGGGCATGCGTTTTTGTTCCCCGCCTGGACGCTCGCGCCACCCACTGGTGCGCGGAATTATTGTCCCTTGTGCCCGCCACACGCGCCCCCCCAGAATTCCCGCGCACCTGAAGGGTGAGTTTGCGGGGAAGCCGGATGACCCGGCCGAAACGCCCCCTGGCGATGCGTGCAGGGCTGGGGGGTAGCGGGACGGCGGGGCTGGAGGGTGCCGGGGGTCCGACCGCCGGGGAGCGGCCTCGACGCGGAGGCAGAGCTGCTTGCGGGGGGTGGTCCAGATTGAGGTGGGCCGGCTTGAGGCGGTCCACGGAGATGCGATCCGGGGCACCGCCGATGTCGACGGTGAAATATTTGTCCCCGGTCTCCAGCACGCGGAAGGGCCCGTCGTACGGGGGCCGCAGCGGTACCCGGTGGGCGTCATGCCGGACGAAGACGTACTCCGCCGTGTGAAGCTCTGGGGCGACGTGGGAAGACGGGCAACCATGGTGTGCCGTTGGCACCGGGGCGAACCTCCGGGCTGTATCCTGAAGGGCGGAGCGCTGTTGCGCCGAGGACCAAGGAGCCGTGGAGTCGGGGATTAATTCGCCGAACCGCAGTGGTTGCCGCAGTGGTTGCCCGAAGACCAGCTCCGCCGAGGACGCGCGTAGGTCGTCCTTCGGCGCCGTCCTGAGGCCCAGCAGGACCCAGGGGAGCCTGTCGGCCCAGCTGCCGTCGCGGAGGCTGGCCCGGAGCGCGGCCTTCATCGAGCGATGAAAGTGCTCGCACAGGCCATTGGCCTGGGGGTGGTAGGCTGTGGTGTGGTGTAGTTTTACGCCGAGCCCTTGCGCCACCGCGGCCCAGAGCTCCGAGGTGAACTGGGGGCCGCGGTCGGACGAGATGTCCGAGGGGGCACCGAACCGGGCAACCCAAGTGGCGATGAAGGCTTGCGCCACATCAGCCGCAGACGTCGCCGCCAATGGGACGGCCTCCGGCCACCGTGTGGTGCGGTCCACCATGGTGAGGAGGTGGGTGAACCCCCACGAGGGGGGCAGAGGTCCCACCAAGTCGACATGCACGTGGTCGAACCGACGCTCGGGCACCGCAAACGGGGCCAACGGGGCCTGTGTGTGGCGGTGGACCTTTGCGCGCTGGCACGCGAGGCACGTCCTGGCCCAGTCGCGGACGTCCTTCCTGAGGCCGTGCCAGACGAACTTCGCCGTGACGAGCTTCTGGGAGGCCTTCGTGCCCGGGTCGGACAGGCCGTGGCTGGCGTCGAACACTGGGCGCTGCCAGCCAGCGGGCACGATGGGGCAGGGCTGGCCGAGGGAGACGTCGCACAGGAGGGCCGCGCCCGCGGCGTCGAACGGCACCTCGGTGACGCGGAGGGCCGTGACGGCGGTCCGCAAGGCCTGGACGCCGGGGTCGGCTGTCTGGTCCTCCGCCATCCGGGCATAGTCGATCCCGAGGTGGACCGCGTGCGCGACAGACCGGGAAAGGCAATCCGCCACCGGGTTGTCTTTACCCGCCACGTGACGGATGTCCGTCGTATACTCGGACACGGCAGAGAGGTGACGCTGCTGCCGTGCCGACCATGGCTCGGCGACCTTAGCCATCGCGAACACAAGGGGCTTGTGGTCGACGAAAGCCGTGAACGGGCGGCTCTCCAGCAGATGGCGGAAGTGTCGGACCGCCAGGTGGAGCGCGAGCAGCTCGCGGTCGAAGGTGCTGTAGCGGCGTTCGTGCGGGCGAAGCTGCCGGCTAAAAAACGCCAGCGGTTGCCAAGCACCACGCACCCACTGCTCGTGCACCGCGCCCACCGCGTAGTCCGACGCGTCGGTGGTGAGGGCGATCGGCGCATCGGGCGCCGGGTGCGCCAGCATGGTGGCGTTGGCCAGGGCCAGCTTTGCGCCCGCAAACGCCGCGGCCATCGGCTCCGACCAGGCGATGTCACCTTTGCCCGGCTTGCCCCGGAGGGCCTTGTGCAGGGGGCGGAGGAGCCGGGCGACGTGGGGCACGAAGCGGTGGTAAACATTTACCATGCCCAGGAACTCCTGGAGCCCCTTGATCGTGCGGGATCGCGGGAAATCCCTGACTGCCTCCACCTTGGCCGGTAAAGGGACGGCCCCGTGCCTGGTGATGTGGTGCCCCAAGAAGTCGATGGTGGCGACGCCGAAATGGCACTTCGCGGGGTTGATGATTAGGCCATGCTGGCCCAGGCGTTCGAAAAGCGTGCGGAGGTGGAGCAGGTGCTCCTCCTGGGACGCGCTCGCGACTAAGATGTCGTCCAGGTAGACAAAGAGGAAAGGTAAGTCGCGCAAGACGCTGTC
The DNA here is from genome assembly GCF_964187855.1 of Myxine glutinosa. Taxonomy (NCBI): domain Eukaryota; kingdom Metazoa; phylum Chordata; class Myxini; order Myxiniformes; family Myxinidae; genus Myxine; species Myxine glutinosa. The sequence continues at coordinate 173,067,786 of NC_136262.1, forward strand.
CCATAAGCCGTTGGAACGCCTGGGCCGCATTCTTCAACCCGAAAGGCATTCGCAGGAACTCGAAGAGGCCGAAAGGGGTGATGACGGCCGTCTTCGGGACATCGCCCGGTTGTACGGGGACCTGGTGGTAGCCCCGGATGAGGTCCACCTTGGAAAACACGGTCATGTTTGCCAAACGGGCGGAAAAGTCCTGGATATGCGGGACCGGGTAGCGGTCGGGGGTGGTGGCATCATTGAGCCGGCGGTAGTCCCCGCACGGCCGCCATCCCCCGCCGGGCTTCGGCACAATGTGCAGAGGCGAAGCCCAAGCGCTGTTGGAGCGCCATACGATCGCCAGCCGCTCCAGCATGGCGAACTCCGCTTTCGCCACGGCAAGCTTCGTGGGTTCGAGTCGGCATGCCTGGGCGTAGACCGGCGGCCCGACCGTGGGTATATGGTGCTCCACCCCGTGTTTAACGGCCACCGCTGAGAAGGTGGGCCGCGTGAGGGCCGGGAAACTGGCTAGGAGGCGGGTAAAGCTTCCCGAGAGGCAATGCTTCCCGAATGTGCGGATGGGTGTACCGTTGGTGGCAAGCAAAGCGGGGCCCCGGCCCGTGGCTTGCTTGTCGGACGTGGAGGCGGGGAGGACGCTTAGCTGCGCTCCTGTGTCGCAAAGAAAACGGCGCCCGGACAAGGTGTCCGTGATGAACAGGAGGCTGCCAGAATGGCCGACGCTCATGGCCGCAAGTGAGCGCCGGTCACTTCCCGACCTGTCAAAAGAACACGGCGGGCGGCACGTTTTAGCCTTGCGGCCGAACCTGGCATGGTAGTAGCACCAGGTTTGCGGCGGTGGCCCCCGCGGCGGCCGTGTCGGCGGCGGTGGCGGCGGCGGTGGTGCGCGGGGCGTAGCAGCGGCCACGAGGGAAGCAGGGGGCGCTGGAGCCTCCGCACCGGGAGCCACTACGGCAGCACCGTACACCGACCGCGTGTCGCAGGCCGCGAAATACTTGTCAGCCTCTCCAGCCAGGGCATGGGGTTTCGTTAGTTCGGAACCGGCCAGCGCGAGGCGCACCTGTGCAGGTAGCTGGCGGAGGAAAAGTGGCGAAGAGGAAAGGTAAGTCGAAAGGTAAGTATGAACAAGAAATCCGGGCGCTGGTCTCCAAGCAGCGACAGCATGAAATCCATCCGGACGGATGGTCGTGTGTCGCCGAGGGCGGGAAGGTCCAGGAGGCGGTCGGCCTGTTCGATCTCCGTGAGCCCGAACGTGGCGAGGAGGAGACGTTTGAGCACCTCGTACTTGTTGTCACCCGGCGGGCACCGAAGGATGGACACGACTCGGGCGGCAGTGCCGGGCCCGAGGGCGGCGACCACGTGGTAGTACCGGGTCTCGTCCGCTGTGATGCCTCGGAGCTGAAATTGAGCTTCGGCCTGCACGAACCAAACGTCGGCTTGCGCTTCCCAAAACTCGGGGAGTTTGACGGCGACGGCGTTGGTAGCCATGGCGCGTTCGGGGGTCAGCAACGGCTGAACCAATCGGGGTCACCAGTGTGGTGCTGTGCACACACGACTCGATTGCCAGAGAGGTAGGCCACAACGCGTTGGTACAAACAAAGAGTCTTTATTAAGAGCTCGCACTTCAGCACTGGGCGGGCTCGAGCTTAGAGCCCGCATATATGTACCGAGGCCACGCCTTGCCCTCGGGCGTGGCCGATCGTTCGAAAGGCGGGGCATGCGTTTTCGTTCCCCGCCTGGACGCTCGCGCCACCCACTGGTGCGTGGAATTATTGTCCCTTGTGCACGCCACAATATTTAGATTTATTTTACCTCATTGTACAGTGCCTTCAGAAAGTATGCACACCCCTTGACTTTTTTCACATTTTGTTGTGTTACAGCCTGAATTAAAAATGGATTAAATTGAGATTTTTTTTTGTCAGTGATGCACACATAATATCCCATCGTAGTCAGGTTCACGATGTTTTTTCGTTCAAAATCATGGTAGATTAGCAAACCTATACATTTTATGGAAAATCTGAAAATCAATGTTTACATTCGCCAATTCCGACCAATTCGATTCGACCAATTCGACCAATTCGACCAATCGACCAATTCCATTCGACCAATTCGACCATTCGACCAATCGTTTCGATCGACCATTCGACCATTCGACCAATTCGATCGATTCGATTCGATTCATCGAATTCGATTCGATCGATTCGATTCGATTCATCGAATTCGATTCGATCGACCATTCAACCAATTCGATTTGCCAATCAATTTGACCGACCTTTGCTTGTGTGGAACTGACTGTGAAAACGATGCGGACTACATTGTCGGATACGACACACAGGACAGTGATGACGAACTCTAAATGGCATATTCTGTAATCGTGTATGTTTGATGCCATTGACTGCCTGTGTATATTTTGTCATTGACTGCCTGTGTAGATGTGAAGTTATACTGACTGCATGTGTATATATGATTTTGCTGACTGCCTGTGTATGTTTGGTGATATGAATTATTGTGACACATTTTGATGTTATTACCTGCCTGTACAAAATGATAACATGTATTTGATTATGCAACTTATCGCGAATATAAAGACAGTATTTTGCAATTCAAAACCTTTGATTCGTGTCTTACCATTCCCCATAGCACTAATTTGATACTTTCATTGGATTCCTTGTCCCTGAAAATATAGGTTTAGTATATTTTAAAAAGTTTTTAGGGTAATTAGAGGCAGAAATAGAACAAAATATGTATTTTACAGTGGCCATTTTGAAAATCCAAAATGGCCGCCATACAGGTATCTCTCCAAATGTAAACATTGATTTTTAGTTTCCTTATGCTATAACCTTTCCAAAAATGTATAGGTTTGCTAATCTACCATGATTTTGAACGAAATATAATTTATTGACATAGTGACATAGGGTCAAAGTGGAATAATTATGATTTTCCTTTTTGAATTTTTTTTCAAATTAATTAAAAATGAAAACTGAAGTGTCTCGAGTCACCACATATTCAATTCAACCCCTTTGCTATGACACCCCAAATTGAGCTGAGGTGCATCCAATTTCCTTTGATCATCTTTGAGGTGTCTCTACAACTTGATTGGAGTCGACCTGTGGCCATGATTCTGTGGTCAAATCAATTGATTGGACATGATTTAGAAAGAAGCACACCTTTCCAGATAAGGTCCCACAGTTAGTTGACTGCGCATGTCATCGTAAAAACCCTGCCATGAAGTCCTAGGAACTGTCCGTAGATCTGAGATACAATTGTGAGGACTCATCGATCTGGGGAAGGGTATAAATAAATTTAAAGCACGTCAAAAGTTCCCAAGAACACAGTGATCTCAATCATTAGGAAATGGAAAGAATATGGAACTACCCAGACTCTTACTAGAGCTGGCTGTCAGACAAAACTGAGCAACCAGGCAAGAAGGACCTTGGTCAGGGAGGTGACAAAGAACCCAATGACCACTCTGACAGAACTACAGAGTTCCTTGGCTGAGATGGGAGAACCTTCCGGAAGGACAACACTCTCTGTAGCACTTCAAAAATCTAGCCTTATGGGCAAGTGTGGCCAGATGGAAGCCACTCCTGAGAAAAAGGCACAGGAAAGACTCAGAGCACGAGGCAAAATAATCTGTAGTCTGATGAGATGAAAATCGAACTCTTTGGCTTGACCGAGCATCTCCATGCTGTGTCCGTACTGCATTCGTGCTTTGTCCGTACTGTGTCCCACCGTTGTGTCCGTGCCGTATTGATGTCTCACCGTAGTAGAAGGGGGAGGAAGGAGAGGGGTTAATCTCTGTTGTTTCATAACAGTGCTCTGTAAAATGTTTTGAGCACAAAAGTGAACATTTTGTCAGGACGATCCACACTCTGATATTCCGGACAAACCTCGTCCAATTTCTGGCAACCCTCGGATATTTCGGCCATTGTTGTAGCATATCATCTCACTTTGCATCAGTGCAACCACCAAGGACGCATCGACACAACATATTTGAAGAAATTCGAAAAAGAGTCGCCGTTCGAGTTAAAGCGTACCTTGTGCGACCTCACGGCTAATCTTTGAGGAAGAAGAAAATTTCAACTTTTAATCACAAAACCTGCTTTATAAATCGGAAAAAAACACCACTTCTATTTTGTAGGGTATCAAGGGTAATATTCGCGTTGAGATTGAGGTCTCAGGACTTGTGTTCCCCTTTAAAGTTAAAAAGCAACAGACGCATCATCGCGCTGATCTTTGTGATGCGGTAGATTAAAGTTAAAAAAGCAAAAGCACGGATCGTACCAAGATGTGGAGGATCATAGGTAGGGGAGAAACATGCCGAGGTGCCATGCTACACAGTTTCTGTCATTAGCTTGCATACATATGATCTTCACAACACGTATTACTCGATCACGGCAGTGTGTGAGTAACAGTCACTCAAGGCAACACACTGAAGTGTTATCATAAACTTTTGTAAAGCAATATTTTAAATAAAAGTCACATGTATAAACAGTATAATCATTAAATTTGTGTTTCTGACAACAAATCACAAAATACAATCTTCACAAAACATTACTCAATCACTCCCGGAAAAAAAAATCCAGGCAGTGTATTCGCACAAGTCCGGATCAAGGACTGAAGGACAATTATCTGGCTGAAAAAAAAACAAGACCAAAAGTCTAACAGTGGCATAGCCGGGCTTGTAAAATATTATAAACCACAAACACACATGATTAGCTTTTTAAACAGTCGCTAATGCTTCAGTCACATTTGGCTCGGCGGCCGTAGGGTCTAAAACATCTACGGCCACAAGCAATTATAGGGCGGCCGCAGTATTTCCACGGTCACACAATGTAGCAGTCACATATGTTTTTATTTTTCGGGTAGCCGCACGGGGTGTTTAGAAATTGTGGAGACCGCAAACGTGGGGGTGCCGTACGGTCTTTGATTTGATGTCGCACGGTGACCTTAGGGCGTCCCTGCGGCGGCCATATAATTTTCAAGGCAGACGCAAGGTAGCCTCAAGGTGCCCGCAAGGTGACCGCAGGGGGGCCTTAAGGCGAACGTGCGGCCAGACGGACGGTAACGAGTGGGTATATATACCAGTTCTTTTTCATATGTATAACAGCACTTACAGTTGTCATGGCTACGGCTTGTCGAATTGCTACGGCCGACCTAAAAATGAAAAAAGTTATAACTCCGCGCTATAATTCCACGGCGACCCCTACGGCCTGTAAAAGATAGCCATACGCCCTAGGGCCACCCTGAGGCCACCTCAGAAACTCTGCGGCCGCCGCACGTTTCTGTCAATTTAGGGGGGGTACGGCCGCCGTATCCTAGCCGTAGAGCAAATGTGACTGAGGAGTAATGCTGTTTATTACATTAAACAAAGAAATTTGGAGGAATCCAGACATCCGTGAGGTAACTTTTACTTACAGAACTGAACGAAGATCTACTGTAATCTAAATACCTCACAAGGGTTGGAGGTGTGCTCATTTACCAAGCAGCTAGCTAGCCATTCCACAAGCTTGCCAAGCCAGCCATTCCACAAGAAACTTGGAAAATGAACACACACCCAATGTTCTTGAGACCCGATCATTGAGAGACTGTAATCTACATACCCCAAAGAGGGATGACCATTCCTGCCGCTATCGAAGTGAGCGGGTGTTTACGCCGTAATTACATCATATACGTAATGACATAGCATCACATCTATTTTGATGTTACGTTGACCCGTTGCGCCGAGGTAGACAGGCGGAGGTCCCTCGTCCTCCCCCTGCATCACAAGCACCGCCAATTAGCCAGGCGGCGCCAGTGGGCCAGAAATCACCGCCATTATTTCTCTCCACATAGCTGTTTGGCTTTATAAGCCTCTGTTGTACATTCAAAGACTGAAGAATACGTCTTTGATCACACAAATACAGGAACTGTTTTGAGGAAGCAATTGATTGCATCCAATGCAGATAAAACAAGGTAATGCATATTTTGTTTGGAGGGATCACAGATGCAGGGGGATCATATAATGTGTCCTCCACCCAAAATATGTTCTGCATTGGCAATCAACTTTTACATGCGAGCTAGCTGAGGGCCTCAACCCCTTCTGCACTGCAAGTGAACCATGCCGTACCACAATCACACTTCACATGACAAGAAAAGGTTTCCATCATTTATATACAACATTAACTTCAGTGTTCCAAAGATTTGGTCTTCCCCTGCACTTTTGTTGACGTTTTATCTCCTGCTTTTCACAGCTGGATTCAGCAGGCATTGTATGGTTCACTCTGACTTGTGGGAACGTTGGAGTGTCCAGTATTACTATGACGGTCCTGTTTGCTCACGGCAAGTGGAGAAGGTGAACACTAAGCTCTCGAGGAGACCTTCGCAAGACCTGCATAATACGGTCCAAAGTACGCAAACAACTGCTCTTCTGCCCTTCGCCCAAATGTCAACTGTCTAACCAAGTGATTATATAATTGGTCATCTCTCAACACATATATATATATACTGTGAGAACTCTTGACAATGTCAAATATTCAAGGATAAACACATCATGAATATGATCTGCTTTGTTTTTAATGAGTAGGGAAAGTCATTACCTTAAGGGTCAGTCTGGGCCTGCAAAAGCAAATGAGTTTCATGGGCAATTAATTACAGCCATGGAGAATGGAAACCTACAAAATAACCATCTGATTAAGCAAACAATGTGGAATTCAAAACCGTTCTTCCAAACGAATGGCTATCTTGAGTTTATTGTATCATCTTTCAGGGTTCCACAACAACCTGACCTCCTGAACAACAACCTGACCTCCTGAACAACAACCTGACAACCTGAGACAACTGGACAACCTGAGAAAGTAAAGCTTTGCAAAAGCCTTCCACAACCTGAACCTACAAAGATAAATATATGAAATTATTTACGTGACAAATTCAGTTCCAACTCACGTGACAATTTCATAAAGTAGTGCACGGAACATTTACAACTGAAGAAATATCAGGATGAGTTATCAGTTGTACTGACCCTGACTATAAACTGCTCGATTGGTGAGGAGCCGGATACACATACAAGCCAACGCGTATCTAACTGGTAACACCATTCTTGGGTGCAAATTAACCCTTTGACTATTTGCTGTGGCACAGTCATTGTGTTTACGAGGCAGGGTTCCTGCTGTGGTGGAGTAATAAAAATGTGACCGTTGGAAAGCTAGATATCGATTGACTTGGAAAATACATATAAAAGTTGTAAAATGTCGTGTCTGTCATAAAGGTGCCTTCAAGCAAGACTTGGAGCAGGATGTAGTGGTTCCAAGGTTGCCATTTTTATTACTTTATGACAGAAGGGACCATGTAGAATAAAAGTGTGATGGACATGGAAAGAGCAAACAAAATATGTCGGAGTACTTCTTGAAGAAGTAGAAATACATGCAAAAGTACAGGAAAGGAGCACACAAACAACAACAGCCACAACAATGATATGTTGTATAAAAAAAAATAGAGGCAATACCCCTGGTGCTCACCTGGAAGAATAAACAGTATACTGCACCGACGAAGGGTATTTTAAACCAATTTCAATGGTTGCTAGAAGACTGGGCAGCATGTAGAATCATACTAACATAGTAACATAATCATAAGACTTTAAACAAACAAAGAAAAAAATACCTATTTTGGGGGAAACCCGCCCTCACCCAACCCTGTAAACCTCCAAAGACCCCAATTTTTCTAATGCCTTGAACAAACATTGGTACATCACGGGTGATTAAGGTTGTGGTGAAGTTTCATCGAAATTGCGTGGGTAGGTTCTGAGAAGAAAGCAAATACCTACTTTGGGGGCACACCCCCACCCAACCCCAGTAGACCCCCAAAGGGGCAGATTTTTTTAATTCCATGAACAAACTTTGGTACAGCATGGGTGATGAAGGTTGTGGTCAAGTTTCATCGAAATCGTGTGTGCAGTTTCAGAGGAATAAGCAAATTCCGATTTTGGGGGTCAAACCTGGATCCACTTTGACCCCGGTGAACCCCTCAGACGCCGATTTTTTTGATGCCGTGAACAAACTTTAGTCACAACACAATGAATGTGATTTGAACCAAATTTGGTCGCAATCCCATCAGTGGTTTCAGAGAAGTTTCATGTGTTTACAGACTGACGGACTGACAGACGGACGGACGAACACACCATCGCACAAGCTCCACTGAACTTCGGCCCAGGTGAGCTAAAAATCTTTTTCTCGTGCGTTTTTAAAATAATGTGTCATTTCTTCCAGAAAATTGTTGAAATTAAAAATCTTTTGGTATCCACATGTGTATTTCTTTGGTTTGCAGTGGAACAAAACCGAAACAAAACCGAACAAAACAAAAACAAAAAAAGGTGAGAAAATTACTAAATCTGAGCTTATTCCACACAGAAATCCTAAAATGAAATCCAGAAATCACAACCACACAGAAATCCAGAAATCCTAAAATGAGAAATCCTAAAATGAGACCCAATAACTGTTCTCCCCTATGGGCCGGTGCTCCTGCCTCACACCTAGCTAGGCTTCACGCTGTTGAAACCAAAGCTTTCAGAATCATTGGAACCTCCCGCGATGAAGCTAAATCCGAGGGCCTTTCACTCACTCACCGCAGGCAGGTAGGTGGTCTTTCTGTCTTCTACCGACTCCTCTCCAGCCTTGCTCCCCCAGCTCTCTCTGTGCTCTGTCCCCAAAATATTCCTACAGGTCGCACAAGATCTGCCTGCAACCCTCTGATGGTTAAACTGCTGAAATCTCGGCTCTCTGCTCACCTTCACTCTTTCATTCCTCTTTTCTCCCGCCTCTGGAACAAACTCCCACACTCACTTCAATCACACTCCTCCCTCCAGGTCTTCAAAACAGCTGTTCACCACCATCTCTTATCTTCCCCCATCCAAAACCTTGATCTTTTCTACCCCCGCTAATTCACCCCTGATCCACCTTGTTTGAAATTCCAACTTCTTTCCTGGAAGTCCTGGCAGTGTCCATATGTTTTATACCTCTCCCACCCCCCATTCCCATGCCCCCCCCCCCCCAAAGCCCTCTCCCTCCCACAGATCTCTCGATGTCTCCATGTCTCTCGGTCCCTGCTCTCAAATGTTGTGTTTGTGTCCTTCCCCCTCTCTCCCCATCTTGTCTACCGCTCCCCATGTTATATGTTTTATGTGTCGGTTTGTCCTTCTGTGTGATTAATGTCTTGTATACAAAAAAAAAAAAAAAATGTTAATTCACCATCACCATCAATTAAGGTTAATTCACCCCAGATCCACTTTTTTGAAATACCAACTTCTTTCCTGGAAGTGTCCATGTGTGTTATACCTCTCCCAACCCCCCCAGATCCCCTTCCCATGCCTCCTCCCCCCAAGCCCTCTGCCCCCCACAGATCTCGCGATGTCCCTATTCTTTACTGTTGTACTTGTGTGCTTCCCTCTCACCCCATCTTGTCTCCTGCTCCCTTTATTATGTTTTATGTGACCGTTTTTTTGTGATTAAAGTTAGTTCTTACACGAGCCTCGATCTTGAATAAAATAAAAAAAATTAAAAAATAAGTCAGGAGACGACGATGGTTCACAAGCGAGCGGTATTCAATTTTTTTTTTTTTTTTTTTTTTTTTTGTATACAAGATCGAGGCTCGTGAAAGAGCGAACATTAATCACACAGAAAGACAAACAGACACACAAAACAAATAACATCGGGAGCGGTAGACAAGATGGGGAGAGAGGGGGAAGGACACAAACACAACATTTGAGAGCAGGGACCGAGAGACATGGAGACATCGAGAGAACTGTGGGAGGGAGAGGGCTTTGGGGGGGAGGCATGAGAAGGGGGGGGGGGGGGTGGAAGAGGTATAAAACATATGGACACTGCCAAGACTTCCAGGAAAGAAGTTGGAATTTCAAACAAGGTGGATCTAGGGTGAATTAGTGGGGGTAGAAAAGATCAAGGTTTTGGATGGGGGAAGATAAGAGATGGTGGTGAACAGCTGTTTTGAAGACCTGGAGGGAGGAGTGTGATTGAAGTGAGTGTGGGAGTTTGTTCCAGAGGCGGGAGAAAAGAGGAATGAAAGAGTGAAGGTGAGCAGAGAGCCGAGATTTCGGCAGTTTAACCATCAGAGGGTGGCTGGCAGATCTTGTGCGACCTGTAGGAATATTTGGGGGACAGAGCACAGAGAGAGCTGGGGGAGCAATGACAAAGGACGGACTATAACCGAAACAGGCCCGGACTGGGGGGTCGGGGGCCCACGTGGCAGGGGTCGGCCCCCGACATGCGGTGTACATGCCTATTTACAAAGGGCCCCAATGTGCTGCGTGCGCAGGCCTTTAAGACACAATACCGAAGATTTTGTTCGATTCCGACAACTTTGAAAATTTGACCTTGTGGCCTTGAAATGTCAAAACGAAGGTTACTGACCTTGAAATGAGATAGAAAATAATGTATAATCAGTGATGAGGTTAGTTAGCTACACAATACCGAAAATTCGGTTCAATTCCGACAACTTTGAAAATTTGACCTTTGTGCCCTTCAAAGATCAAAGGTCGAAGATTCTGGAATTTGTTGGAAAACTTGTATTTCATGATGTATGTGAGAATACAAGATCATGTACGACATTTCACCCTATCAGGAAGCGAACAATGTAATAAAACCATCAAAAATCGACTTTTCGAAATTTTGTGACCTTGTGACCTTGACCTTGGGGCAAAAATGAAAAATCGAGCTTCGTGAGGCGAGACACATGACATTGGCCTAACCAAATACCGAAACTCCTGTCAGATTCCACCAACTCCCTCAGAGAAGATGGAGCTTGAACTCGATTACCCCCTAAAAAGACATCTTTTTCGGGCGTGGCTCCGCCCACAATGGGCGCAATACGCCCACTCCAGGCAGGACACAAATAGATCATGATATCAACCTCCCACCCAAGTTTTATCAAGATCGGATGATATCGGGTAGTTATGCTGTGGACAGACAGACACACAGACACACACACAGACAGACGCACACCCATGACGAATATAGTGGTCACTGTTTGATAACTCGTGAACCAAAAATGGTCACGGACAATATTATTGGTACGTTTTAAAGTTGTGAGAAATAATTAGATTTCAAGCAGGTGATTCTTCTTTACTTTGGAATTGAACTCACCTGCGGGGAGTTTCAGGTACCTACAACATAAAATCACTCATTCAACCAGTTTGAACAGAGAAAAGGAGTCATTCTGCTGTTTTGTGTCGCTTTGTGTACCACAATGAGCATGGAGAAAAGAAAGAAAACCGGAGAATTGTCTGAGGAGGTCAGACACAAGATGGTAGCCAAGCATGGACAATCTCAAGGCTACAAGTCCATCTACAAAGACCTTGATGTTCCTGTGTCCACCGTACGCAATGTTATCAGGAAGTTTAAGGACCATGGCACTGTAGCCAACCTCCCTGAACGTGGCCACAAGAGAAAACTTGATTTAAGATTGAATGGTGGAGAAAGCACCTCGATAAACTGCCAAACAGATTCAAGCTGACCATCAGACACAAGGTATGACATTTTCAACTCCCATCATCCGTCGCCAACTCAATGAAAGGGGGTTCTATGGTAGGAGACCCAGGAGAACCCCACTGCTGAGAGAGAGAGACATAAGAAAGCCCGACTGGAATTTTCCAAAACACGCTTGAACTAGATGGTATTCATCGAATACTTACCCTGCGCAGTCAACTTGGTGTGAGCAAACTCTTCTATTTTTGAACGTTTCTTTATTTTTGATCCAATATGGCTGCCAGACCACGTGAGCGATGACATCATGAATTTATATTCTCTAAATAATTGTTGCACAGCCTAGATCATGCTCAATAAATGTCAAACTGATCAGACTAAGCGTTGTCCCTGTCGAATTATGATGTCATAATTATGGCACCAATGACGTCATCGTTAACAGCACCTATTCCGCATATGGAGTTATTTACAATGAGCCACGTTTCAATTTTTAAAATGCTGACACGGCACACACTTTACTTTACTGAAATGCAAACACAAATGTTATATTTTCGTCAAAAATCGTCGGAATTTCGCCAAATCTGTTTTGGTCATGTGTTAATATACCTCAGCGATTGACAAATCTGAAATCAGAATTTTATTTGAGGTCAAAATGACCCTGTGAGGTCGCTCCATACTTTGCCTGCACGTCATTTGCAGTGAATGAATGAATGAATGAATGAATGATCGTTTTAAGGCCATTTTCCCCGCTAGAGCGGGGGTTAGCGTTGCGGGCTCCATGACAATCATGGTTCCCTGTTTGAGGCAATGTTTTTATGGCCGGATGCCCTTCCTGACGCCAACCCTTGGTCACGCTCTTACGATGCGCAGGGATACGGTGTACCTATTCTAAATCGGGGTGCACACCATGATCATTCATCCCAGCAAGCTGGTACTCAATTTGCCGACCTCGGAAGGATGACAGGCTGAGTCAACCCCCCTGGCGTTAATTCAGCGATCGACCGGGATTCAAACCCAGGATCCTAGGATCCCAAGCCGGCACCTAACCGCTAAGCCAACGCCAGGCTATCGTCATTTGCAGTGTGATAATTAATTCCATGCCAAATCTCTAGAAGACTTCTTCTTCACGCAATAACAACTTCTAGCTTCCAGACCGTACATCCAATCATCTTTAAATTTTGCACACTTGTTACAGTTCATTACCGGTACTATAATTTAAAGTTTCACGTCGATCAATGAAGCGGTTCAATAGTTATAAATTTTTTAATATTTTCGTTTAATTATTAACGCACAGGTTGTAAACCTGGTGCGTTATAGCGTTTGCCTGGGAATTTCGGGCGCTCAAAAGTGAAGCTAGTTTCTGTCACCCATTTCTGTCGCTCATTTCTGTCGCTCAGATGTGTAAACATGACGTCATCAAATCTATATTTATAGGATAGGTTATAGGAGATATATATGTTATAGGATAGGAATATAGGACCCAAATGACCCAGAGGACCCAAATGACCCAGAGGACCCAAATGACCCAGAGGACCCAAATGACCCAGAGGACCCAAATGACCCAGAGGACCCAAATGACCCAGAGAACCCAAATGACCCAGAGGACCCAAATGACCCAGAGGACCCAAATGACCCAGAGGACCCAAATGACCCAAATGACCCAGAGGACCCAAATGACCCAGAGGACCCAAATGACCCAGAGGACCCAAATGACCCAGAGGACCCAAATGACCCAAATGACCCAGAGGACCCAAATGACCCAGAGGACCCAAATGACCCAGAGGACCCAAATGACCCAGAGGACCCAAATGACCCAGAGGACCCAAATGACCCAGAGGACCCAAATGACCCAAATGACCCAGAGGACCCAGAGGACCCAGAGGACCCAGAGGACCCAAATGACCCAGAGGACCCAAATGACCCAGAGGACCCAAATGACCCAGAGGACCCAAATGACCCAGAGGACCCAAATGACCCAGAGGACCCAAATGACCCAGAGGACCCAAATGACCCAGAGGACCCAAATGACCCAGAGGACCCAAATGACCCAGAGGACCCAAATGACCCAGAGGACCCAAATGACCCAGAGGACCCAAATGACCCAGAGGACCCAAATGACCCAGAGGACCCAAATGACCCAGAGGACCCAAATGACCCAGAGGACCCAAATGACCCAGATGACCCAAATGACCCAGAGGACCCAAATGACCCAGAGGACCCAAATGACCCAGAGGACCCAAATGACCCAAATGACCCAGAGGACCCAAATGACCCAGAGGACCCAAATGACCCAAATGACCCAGAGGACCCAGAGGACCCAAATGACCCAGAGGACCCAAATGACCCAAATGACCCAGAGGACGCAAATGACCCAGAGGACCCAAATGACCCAGAGGACCCAAATGACCCAGAGGACCCAAATGACCCAGAGGACCCAAATGACCCAGAGGACCCAAATGACCCAGAGGACCCAGAGGACCCAAATGACCCAGAGGACCCAAATGACCCAGAGGACCCAAATGACCCAGAGGACCCAAATGACCCAGAGGACCCAAATGACCCAGAGGACCCAAATGACCCAGAGGACCCAAATGACACAGAGGACCCAAATGACCCAGAGGACCCAGAGGACCCAAATGACCCAGAGGACCCAAATGACCCAGAGGACCCAAATGCCCCAGAGGACCCAAATGACCCAGAGGACCCAAATGACCCAGAGGACCCAAATGACCCAGAGGACCCAAATGACCCAGAGGACCCAAATGACCCAGAGGACCCAAATGACCCAGAGGACCCAAATGACCCAGAGGACCCAAATGACCCAGAGGACCCAAATGACCCAGAGGACCCAAATGACCCAGAGGACCCAAATGACCCAGAGGACCCAAATGACCCAGAGGACCCAAATGACCCAGAGGACCCAGAGGACCCAAATGACCCAGAGGACCCAAATGACCCAGAGGACCCAAATGACCCAGAGGACCCAAATGACCCAGAGGACCCAAATGACCCAGAGGACCCAAATGACCCAGAGGACCCAAATGACCCAGAGGACCCAAATGACCCAGAGGACCCAAATGACCCAAATGACCCAGAGGACCCAGAGGACCCAAATGACCCAGAGGACCCAAATGACCCAGAGGACCCAAATGACCCAAATGACCCAGAGGACCCAAATGACCCAGAGGACCCAAATGACCCAGAGGACCCAAATGACCCAGAGGACCCAAATGACCCAGAGGACCCAAATGACCCAGAGGACCCAAATGACCCAGAGGACCCAAATGACCCAGAGGACCCAAATGACCCAGGGGACCCAAATGACCCAGAGGACCCAAATGACCCAGAGGACCCAAATGACCCAGAGGACCCAAATGACCCAGAGGACCCAAATGACCCAGAGGACCCAAATGACCCAGAGGACCCAAATGACCCAGAGGACCCAAATGACCCAGAGGACCCAAATGACCCAGAGGACCCAAATGACCCAGAGGACCCAAATGACCCAGAGGACCCAAATGACCCTCTGGGTCAATAAAAGTTGAAACTGGGCAAATGTCAATGAAAATTTGCCAGACCCAGACCAGAAAATGACCCAGAGGACCCAAATGCCCAGAGGACCCAGAGGACCCTGTGAATGTGAACATAATGTGAATACTAGTAGCAATTTTACAAAAACCATGGCATAATTTCAAATCTTGACCCGAGATGATAATTATGCTACATCATAATTTCCATGTGCCAACCTGGGCGGAATCCAAGTGGATTCACTTGTTTATATCTGTCAAACCACGTGACCCATCGCAAATTCCAAAAGGTGATTTTTGTGGACTGATATGCCAAACACATCTGTGAAGTTTCTCCTCAATAGGATCACAAATGAGGGAGGAGCTTGGTTTTGAAAGTTTATGCTTAAAAACGTCATAACTCCGAAACCATGTGACGCATGACGTAATTCTTGCTGACTGTTTTGTTCGTCATGGGTATGCGATTCTGCCTGCAAAGTTTGGCCTCCATCTGTTCAGTCGTTTAGGATTTTAGTGATTTTTCACTCGAAACAATATGGCATCCAAACCGCGTGACCTACGACGTCATTATAATTTCATTTCTGCATCAATTTATACCGAGAAGATGCCCAAGAAATTTCATCCTGATCGGAAAAAGTATTTTACTTGTCGAATTATGATGTCATAACCGCGGCATTTATGACGTTATCATTCTCATATGTTATTCCGCATGGAGAGTTCTTTGCAATGAGACCTGTCTCAATTATTTCTGTGCAGCGGTCCTTGAGATATAGAGGTGCAAAGTTTTTTGGTTTTTCCAAGATGGCGCCTGTACCACGTGACCTGTGACGTCATAATATTCACGAAAATATTATACAGGAGGAGTCCCTCCTATGGTGAACATTTCATGTCAATCGGACCAACGGTTGCCGAGAAAATGAATTTTTAAAATGCAGACACGCACGTACGTACAACGTACGTACATACGGACCCGAATGCTTAACCCTGCCTTTCGCTTCGCGAGCGCAGGGTAATAAGCCAAAATCCTTCTGGGAGAATGTGCTGTGGACAGATGAGACCAAATTAGAGCTTTTTGGTAAAGCACATCATCTCTATGTTCACAAAAAACAAAATGAAGCCTTCAAAGAAAAGAACACCTTCCCGACAGTCAAACATGGAGGAGGTTCAGTGATGCTTTGGGATTGCTGTGCTGCCTCTGGCACTGGGTGCCTTGAATGTGTACATGGCATCATGAAATCAGATCACCAAGGCATTTTGGAGCTCATTGTTCAACCCAGTGTCAGAAAGCTGGGTCTCCGTTGAAGGTCAAGGGTCTTGCAGAAGGACAATTACCTCAAACACACTTCAAAAAGAACCTAGGAATGGTTCAATATAAAACACTGGACTGTTCTGAAGTAGCCAGCAATGAGTCCAGATCTAAATCCCATTGAACACCTGTGGGTAGATCTGAAAACAGCAGTTGGGAGAGGCACCCTTCAAATCTGGGAGAACTGGAGCAGTTTGCACAAGAAGAGTGGGCCAAACTGCCAGTAGAGAGGTGCAGAAAGCTCATTTATGGCTATAGGAAGTGCTTGACTGAAGTTATTTTGTCCAAAGGCTGTGCAACCAAGTCTCGGGTGTTGATAATTTTGTTAATGCCGTTTCTTTTTATTTTATGATTTAAAAGGATATATTAAGTTCTGAATCAAAAACAAAGGTTCTGTAATATTAACAGCGAAATAAAGAACTGTGGAGACAAAATACTTATGTCAATTTCAACTTATTTTTAGAGAACATTGAGAGTTATTTGAAAGAAGTGCGAGGGTGCCAATATTTTGGGCCACAACTGTGTGTGTGTGTGTGCGTGTGTGTGTGTGTGTGTGTGTGTGTGTGTGTGTGTGTGTGTGTGTGTGTGTGTGTGTACGTACGTACATACATACATACATACATACATACATACATACATACATACATACATACATACATACATACATATATATATATATATATATATATATATATACACATACATACTAGCAGAAGTACCCGCCCGGGCAGGGGAGGGGAGGGGAAGGGGGAGGAGAGGGGAATGGGGGGGAGGGAAGGAGAAGGGGGGAGGGGGAGGGGGAAGTGGGGGGGAGGGGAGGGGGAGGGGGGGAGGGGAGGGGGAGGGGAGGGGTAAGGGGGGGAGGGGAGGGGGGGGAGGGGAGGTGGAGGGGGGAAGGGGAGAGGGTAGGGTGGAGGGGGAAGGGAGGGGGAAGGGGAGGGGGGATGTAGTGGGGGTAGGGGAAGGGGGAGGGGGGAAAGGGAGTGGGTAGGGTGGAGGGGGAAGGGAGGGGGAGGGGGGAAGGGGGAGGGAAGGGGAGGGAGAGGGGGGAGGGAGAGGGGGGGAGGGGAAGGGGTAGGGGGGAGGGGGAAAAGGGAGGGGGGTAGGGTGGAGGGGGAAAAGGGAGGGGTAGGGTGGAGGGGGAAGGGAGGGGGAGGGGGGAAGGGGGAGGGAAGGGGAGGGCCAGTCAACAATGACGTTGCAGTTCTCATGGTCGGAGAACAGCACAACAATCGCGACATCGTCCTGAATCTTCGCAACAGCACGAAGCGGATTTTGGAGACTCACCGATCCTGTGACGCCCTCCAGTACCGGCGTTGCCGGGCGGGGGAAGGGAGACCTGTACATTCCCAACCCGTGCATTCGCCCTCTCGACTCAAGCTCATTCGCACAAAAGCCTCGCACAAATTACACCGTGAAGGCCCAATGGCCATGTCTATGCCACAAATCAAGTTCGTGAGCGAGTCTGGCGCACTGAATTGAAAATATATAGAACGCTCATACGTTACATACGATTACATCATTGAAAAGTGAAGCCGCCGTGTCGCCATCTTGGTTAGCACGACTCGACCAACTCGCTTCGCGGATCTCGTTTGTTTTGAACGTGTCCCAGATTTTAAAAGCCAGACAACTGTTAAAATGCCATTTTGTGCGGCAATAAACTGCTCCAATCGGTTAAGGAAGGGTTGTGGAAAGACGTTTCACAGCTGTTTCAAAGACGTTTAATTCATATCGCACAAAATCGACAAAAATAGCCACAAAACATGATCGCACAAAAGGTGAAAAAACGCAATCGCTTTTCGCTCTGAATTACGTGCAAACATGTGACGGAAATCACCATCGCCCAGCATCGAGTGCCCACCAAGATGCCGCCCGGTAGCTGCATCTCCACCTATGTGGTGTGAATGGCAATGGTCATTCTATATATTTTCCGTTCAGTGGTCTGGCAGCGAGGATGGAACATCACGTGATCGCTCTGAGCGAATCAGCGAGCTGCTCTGGCACCGGCTGAGATTCCGTGTATAATGTTCCTCGCTGAAATGCGCTGAGGTAAATATGAATAAAAAATATGGATCTCGTGAAATATTTTTAGGTAGGCCATGTCCTTCCCAGGCTCAATGGCCATGTCTATGCCAAATATCAAGCACGTGAGCCTCTCCGTTTAGGAGTCTATCGGTAACACACACACACACACACACAAACTGTGTTTTATTTATATCGATAGATATACATATACATATGCATAATTATATACATATACATACATATATACATACATATATATATATATACATATATATATATATATATATATACATATATATATATATAGATATATATATATATATATATATATATATATATATATATATATATATATATATATATATATATATATATATATATATATATATATATATACACACATACATAAACACAAGTATGCCAAGCCCAACCAAGTGCCTACCTGCCAAGCTCAACCAGGGGCACAGAATGACAACTGTCGGATTGGCCAAATATGTGAAAAGTGCAATCACACTAACCGAATCCAATTTGTAAGTGAGCACGAAGACAATAAACCAGAGAAGGTATCCTTCACTCATCTCGCAAAAAAAATTCCAAAAACAGTTGCTGATAGAAGATGCCGCATGGGAAAATGAAACGGCAACAAATACAGCCCCAACAAATGCAAAAAATACAAAAGAAATATATGAAAAGATTTGCAAGAAATATACACCAACAATTGGGAGATTGACAAAAGAGGAGGAAAGTACAAAAAAGAATTGGACAGTGGGGATAAACAAAGAAGGCTCACTGGAATGGCTAAGAAGAGGTCAGCTCAACTGGGACGGCAAACAAATCAAAATAAATGCCCAAGATCAAGGACACTACACCAATGGATTTAAAAAGATGGCGGGACTAAGCAAACAGAGAAGTGTAGATTCTGCAAGACAAACAGAAAGTACGAGTCATCTGCTCTTGGGATTCAAAAAACTATCAGAACAACTTTACACAAAATGGCACAACAAAGTATGCAAAGTCATTCATTGGCATATCTTCAAAAAATTTAACATCCCAGCACCAGAAAACTCATAGAAACACGAACCAATGGCAATCATTGAAAATGAGGACATAATGCTCATGTACGACCTGATTCCATCGAGCGTGAACACAGAAAACAAAGCATTGCATCCGGACATTGTACTCAGGAACAAAAAGGAAAAGACAGCATTGATGATCGAGATATCAGTAACCAGCGATTTTGGCCTAAACAACTCAGAAATCAAGAAAATGAGCAAATACAAGGAGCTCAAAAATTAGGTCAAGAGATCTTGGAAGCTGAAGAGCATGTAATTTGTACCAGTGATAATTGGAGCAACAGGAATGATGAAGAAGAAACTCAGATTTTGAAAACAATCCCCAGGAATATGACCACAAATTAACTGCAACTGGAGGCAATCCGGGATTCGGTGACGATCCTGAAAAGAGCCCTTGGAACAAAACTCTGAAAAAGTTGAACGGCTTGGTCCATGAACCGTGATCCCTTACCGATGAGGAGGTGGATACTTTGGGTCATGGGAGGACTCCAGTCCACCTCCTGAAACCCGCAAATGGAGATAATAACCAACGACACACACACCACCTATCCTCAAGTTGTGCTGCAGCTGCTCAATGAGTCTACAATCCTGCAGCTTTACCAAAAGCTCAAGCGTTTATCACAACTCCAGCCTCAAGGTTAAAAATGCACTTTATTTTTTGTTGCATCAAAACACAAGAAGTGAGAGCTGGACATCTCAGCCCATTACCTGAGCTTTGCTCTGTTGCCTTTTTTGGACTGGTTACGGTACTTGTCACACCTGTTTCTCCACTTTCCTTCTCCTTCCCCTTCTTCCGCATTGGGCTGAGTGATGGTGCATTAGGCAGTGTCGGCAAACTAGGCTGTGGGTCGGGGGTGATTGGTGGGAGAGGGTGCAAGGGCATAATTTTCAGCATTTCAAAAGGAGACATAATTTTCAGCATTTCAACGAAACAGTGGCAATTTCACATGGCTGCCCATAATTGTTGTGTTCCTGGATGCAAATCGGACTCACAAAAACATAGGAATACGAGAAATATCCATGGATGTGAGGGGTCGAGTTTGTACCATTTCCTGTTCGTACAACCGAGCAATGGTGTGCGCGCGGACACACAAACGCAAACACATGCACGCAGACACAAAAAACGCTTCTCATTTTAACAAAAGATGCAAAAAATTAATATAATCTACCTTGTCCCACCGGAACCAAACCAATAATTAATTTACAACAGTCCTCAAGACCATACCCTTCCACCAGCAAAACATGATTAATGATAAAATCATCATTTAAAAAGCATATTTTAAACTTAGCCTGTGTATTCACCAGCATATGACCTGCCCATTGGTATTCATAATTGCCCAAGCCGGTGTCTGCCTCAAATTCCTTCATTGTGCCAGCCTTCTCTCAGGTGGTTTCTAAGTATTTTCAGCCTACTTTTAGAAGCTTTGTGGGCCATTTTATTACAATCCTTACCGCCCTCGCATGCACTATAGCTGTACAAATGTCCCGAAGATCGCCATTTCGAGGGGGTTTATGCACATGCGCGCCGAGCATTCTGGGGCGGATTACATCATTTTGAAAGTCCCATATTCCTTCATCCATGTCTATTACTGTTAATCTATATCTATCTATATATATATCTCTCTCCATCTATCTCTATGTATCTCTCTCTCTATATATCTCTCTCTCTATATATCTATCTCTCTATATATCTATCTCTCTATATATCTATCTCCTCTTTTTTTTTCTTTCTTTATTTATTTCTTCCTTCCTTTCTTTCTTTCTTTCTTTCTTTCTCTTTCTTTCTTTGTAAAAGGTATGAAAGGATACCAAAGCAATATGTATTGGTCAATGTTAAACAAGAATGACCACACTGTGGTCACAACCTGCAACAAAATCCGGTAACGGTTGATTGGAAAATGTGCATTTAATGCTGTATTAAAAGATTAACTCGACACCTCTCATTGATGTCATCCTCCGCAAGAGTTACATCAGAACGAGCTCATTCAAAACATGCTCACGGATTGTTTAACTGCAATATGGAGCTGCTTAAAAATTACGTAATGCCAATTTTTTAGGGAGGTGCGTACTGTGCGTGCTGATGGGCTTTATTAAACTTTAATTTTTATTTGACAAAGATTAGATTTTTTGGGGTTCCTCATCGTGAGTAACACTCGACCCAAACAAAGCCAATGGAAATCTGACGCAACAAACCCAGGGAGTGTAAAATCAGCAGAAACCGACAGGCCTGATCTGATGTCTTAGGCCCACCAGAAAACCAAGATGGTGGCCATATTCTTTCATCTGGGTGCCATGGTGGGTGGAGTAATGTGACAAATGTGGGTGAGGGTCCAGCAGCTGTCTGGCCAATGGGTGTACATTTCAAAAATCGACCCCAACAACACAAAAAAAACAATGTGGAGCTCTTGCAGACTTGCCACACGTCATCGGTAAAAAAGGTAATTCATAATAAATGGGGCTGGAAGGATGGCCTCAAGGGTATACACACTCGACTCTAAGCCATCTAAACTGTGTTGAACCTCCACCCAGCTAGAAAGCTGTCATCTCCAGGAAATAGTCATTTCTAAAGGGTGCTGGCGATCGCTCATCTTCTCTTCATGAAGATCATTGTGAGATATTTAACGACCATCAATAAAATGCAAGCAGACATGGCGCCAAGGTCAACGTTGATCCGATGGACAGTGCACACATTGATGTATCAATCACCCTGCCTGTTAAACACCAGGATTTCAGTTTATAGCTGGGTCGGGATTCTAACCCAGGCTAGACAGCTTAGAGGGGCACGTGTGTACCTCGAGGCCATCCTAACAGCTCCAAGAAAACACTCATCTTATAAGTGTATTGATGCAATTTAATGTTCGCCTTATTCAACGAAACATTCTCTTGGCCCACGCGTGCCTAAATCATAAAGTATGAATTAAGGAAATTAATTATGAATAAACAATATGCTCCAATACAGAACATTGACGGGAAAGATACATGAAAATATGATCAAAATAAACACGATTAACTTTGCTTTTATTATTCTGACCTCCAAGCAGAGGTTACCTTCTTAGTGTTTAATGAAATAAAATTACTTCAAAGAGAAACTGCAAACAAATTGATCATTTTGCCAATCCTTTGAATTATAATTTTAATTGTGCTATTATTCTGTCATTTACATAAAGTGCTAAAGAAAATGAAGGCAATTAAAGGTTTTTCTTCACCCCCATCCCACCCTAACCCCTCCCCATCCCTCCCCCATTTCTTCCAGGTACAACTACAATAGATAAATAGGTCCATTTATAAGGCCGTTTGTAATTTGCTCCTCAACTTTACAAAATTTGCCATAATTTGTTCAAAACAATATTGCGAGAATCACAATAGGATTTTGCGGGGTTTTTTTTTTGTTTTGTTTTTGTGCTGCAATTGTATGTTTTTTGGGAGGGTTTTGTATACAAAGGCGAGGCTCGTGAAAGAGTTAGAACACAGAGAATACCAGGATGCAACAGCACAAAAGTAACAGCAGAAAGCGAGGAGGGACACCGGCATCAGGTCCGAGGGAGAAATTAGAGGGAGACGGACAAGCAAGGGATGCAGGTAAGAATGAGGGGTAGAGGAGGAAGCATGGATTGGACAAGATTAATATTGCAGAGCTCTCAGTAAGGAAAAATTGGAAATTTTGAAAGAGGGAGGGTCGGGGGTTAACTGGGTGGAAAAGATCATGGTTTTGGATGGGGGAAGATCTGAGATGATGGTAAACAGCTCTATTGAAGACCTGTATGGAAGAATGAGATTGAAGAGAATGTGAAAGTTGGTTCCACACTTGATAAAAGAGGAGGAACGAATGAGGGGAGGTGAGCAGTGACCAGAAGGGGCTTGATGGTGGACCAAGTGTGCTCTGCAGAAACCCGGGGTAGAGGTAAGAGAGACAAACAAACCTGAGAGGGTGGCAGAACACGGAAATAGTAGATGCTGCAAGACCATAAAGGAGGCGGTAGAAGACAGAGACCTCCGACATGTCTGCAATGGCTAAGTGATAGGCCCATAGACTCAGCTTTATTGCATGAGATTCCAATAATCTATAAGGTCTTGTTTTCCATGGCATCAAGCTGAGCAAGGTGCGAGGCAGGGGAGCAGGCCCAGAGGGGAGAGCAGTATTCCATCAAGCTATAGATGAAGGCATTGGAGGTGGATAGGAGTTCAGGTGTGCCAAGGAAGGACTTTGCGAGACGGTGTGATTTGTCTAAGGCAGATGATTGCTGATTGTGCGAACCAGAAGTTTGAGTGACTGAATTTATTCAACAATATTGTTAAAGTAGATGGTAGAGTGTGAGATTTTTGATTTATAATTTATCTTTTTTTAAAGCTCACACGAAGAAAGATATCTTCTCTGCCAGGAAGTAACTGTGAGCTGAATACATTTTCTGCTTTGTCACATAATCTATGACACACAGCTCTGCAATGGAAACTTTGGATAAGTCAATGCAGTGAATTACAATTCTACTTTCCGAGCTGTACAGCGGATGATCCAGATGCTCAAAGTAATCGGCAAGAAGGGTGATCGGCACCACACGCATTGTACACCGGTGTGTTGTCATGGAGGAGGATCACACCTTTGGCCAACATCAGTCAGTGTATGCCCTTGATGACTTACCACATGTTTTGCCATAAGCTGGCATGATAGACCTGTGGTTGGAGTTTTGGAAGGCATTTTGTCAATCGCCAGGATTCCCTTTAGTAGTTCCAGAAATTGAGGCCATGGTCTCTCCGGCAAAGTATTGGGTGTGAAATTTATCGGTTGATAAATGACCCCACTGTGGTTCCAATGCATGGATTATAATTTCGTTTCAGGATGCCAGTGGTGGGGACATGTTTCACCATGAGTTACGGGATGAGGAATAAAGTCGAATGGAAATGTGTTGAAATCGTTTGAGAAGCTCAGGACGTGATGCCAGCCGTCGCAGTTCAGAGCGAGTGATTCCTCGACCTCGTCCTCAGACATGTCCACAAGTTCATGGATGTTGATGATAATAGTCTTGACAAATTCAAAATTGTGTCAATATTTTGGGGACTTCAACAGGGCATTCGTGTAAGATTAATTCCTCGGCCTGGGCCACAGTTTGTGGGTGCACCTGCCATTAGTCCGGACTTGAGGTCATCACCAAGCGACTTACGTCCATGTTTAAGTTCAACCGCCCATTTGGCTACTCTCAAACTCAAGGGCACACCATCGCAATACATGGCGAGAAACATCTGATAGTAACTCGATGCTCAATACAAACCTGCATGATGTAACAAACATCCAAATTATACTTAAAAACAACAAACAGAGTGACAGAGTAGTGAGATGTGCGAAGTACCATGATATATACATGAGTGATAAATGCATCAATTGGTACAAAATCAGGATGAACGTTTTTTTTTGAATACCTTAAGTGGGGGGCCAGGGGTTTGGTCATCTATTATATGTGCACAGATGCTGAGCATGCGTAGCATATGCACAAAGAGCTGCTCGATCATGGCCACCAGAGTCGGCTCACCGACAGCTACCCACGACTCTTCTGGATGACTCAAATCATCATCTGAGCGTGCCGTGCAGCCCAGGCACTGCTGCGCTGTCGCTGGAAAAGAAGAATTGTACAGGCACAAAATGAAATGGGAGTATGACAATAAACAACATCAACCAAGGAGGCAATTTTAATATGTCAACAATGGCATTTATACCTGAAAGTTGCAAACTGGCTTCCATGGAAGCTCAGATTGAATCAAGCTTTTGGCTTTGTCGTTTAGCGTTAAAGAAAAGACGTCAGAGACGTTCAGATTCCGAGTCGATTTTCTTCATTCAAAAAGCAACCGTTCAACCAACCCGTCCTTCTTCCGGCTAATCCGGTACCGGAAATCCCTCGATCAACCAGAACTAAAGCATATTTACACTATCTAATCAAAGGCAAGATGATGCCGCGACAGTTGCCGGTGTTGCAGACATCACTTCCTTACGTTAAGACTTCCTCGTAAGGAAGCTTTAATCACAAATATACTAAGATTTAGCACAAATTTAAGTTACCAGAAAATTCAAATGCTGAAAGAGATCAAATGCATGAGTGCCAGTTTATCTGTCAAGTGTGAATATGATTTTCATTGGGAGATTACAAACTTGTACAAGGTTTCTGCCAAAGATCATTGCAAGCAAACAATAAAACTGAGTGCTTTGTGTGAAAATATTGCTTCCTCTGCCCTCTCTTGGAAGATCATCACAGAAATGTAGTAGTAGTGACAGCTACTTCGTCATCAAGTTCGAAGCTACAGTACAAGCACATTGTCAGATTACTGGGGGTAGAGATGGCACACTGGAATTTCAGAAGGCAAAGTATACCTCATAGGAACGACACAGCAAAACCACGTCGTCTGGGCAGGTACCAAGCCATAGAGCATGGAGCCACTTGGAGGTAGTCGTATACCCAAGCAATTTGAAAAACAAATCAGCAGATGGAGGAGAGTACCTACCCCGATGTCTGTTGTTTTCATAACAACAATCAAGATATCACAGACATGAGCAATAAAATAACCATAAAACCAGAAGTGAATATTGAGCCTTTCCATTAATTATTTGTGTATAACGATGCATTCTGGTCATGTGGGCTCAGGTGTGTGCATGTGTGTATAACGATGCATTCTGGTCATGTGGGATCGGATGTACATTGTACATGTGTGTATAACAATTCATTCTGGTCATGTGGGCTCAGATGTACATATTTGTATAACCATACACTCTGGTCATGTGGGATCGGATGTACATGTTTCGATAACCATGCATTCTGGTCATGTGGGCTCAGGTGTGTGCATGTGTGTATAACGATGCATTCTGGTCATGTGGGCTAGGATGTACATGTTTGTATAACCATGCATTCTGGTCATGTGGGCTAGGATGTACATGTTTGTAAAACCATGCATTCTGATCATGTGGGATCGGATGTACATGTTTGTATAACCATGCATTCTGATCATGTGGGTTAAGATTTACATGTTTGTATAACCATGCATTCTGATCATGTGGGATCGGATGTACATTGTACATGTGTGTATAACAATTCATTCTGGTCATGTGGGCTCAGATGTACATATTTGTATAACCATACACTCTGGTCATGTGGGATAGGATGTACATATTTGTATAGCTATGCATTCTGATCATGTGGGCTAGGATGTACATATTTGTATAACCATGCATTCTGGTCATGTGGGACGAATGTACATTGTACATGTGTGTATAACAATTCATTCTGGTCATGTGGGCTCAGATGTACATATTTGTATAACCATGCATTCTGGTCATGTGGGCTAGGATGTACATATTTGTATAACTATGCATTCTGATCATGTGGGCTAGGATGTATATATTTGTATAACCATACACTCTGGTCATGTGGGATCGGATGTACATTGTACATGTGTGTATAACAATTCATTCTGGTCATGTGGGCTCAGATGTACATATTTGTATAACCATACACTCTGGTCATGTGGGATAGGATGTACATATTTGTACAACTATGCATTCTGATCATGTGGGCTAGGATGTACATATTTGTATAACCATGCATTCTGGTCATGTGGGCTAGGATGTACATATTTGTATAACTATGCATTCTGATCATGTGGGCTAGGATGTACATATTTGTATAACTATGCATTCTGATCATGTGGGCTAGGATGTACATATTTGTATAACCATGCATTCTGGTCATGTGGGCTAGGATGTACATATTTGTATAACCATGCATTCTGGTCATGTGGGCTAGGATGTACATATTTGTATAACCATGCATTCTGATCATGTGGGCTAGGATGTACATATTTGTATAACCATGCATTCTGGTCATGTGGGACGAATGTACATTGTACATGTGTGTATAACAATTCGTTCTGGTCATGTGGGCTCAGATGTACATATTTGTATAACCATGCATTCTGATCATGTGGGATAGGATGTACATGTTTGTATAACCATGCATTCTGATCATGTGGGATCGGATGTACATGTTTGTTTAACCATGCATTCTGATCATGTGGGTTAAGATTTACATGTTTGTATAACCATGCATTCTGATCATGTGGGATCGGATGTACATTGTACATGTGTGTATAACAATTCATTCTGGTCATGTGGGCTCAGATGTACATATTTGTATAACCATACACTCTGGTCATGTGGGCTAGGATGTACATATTTGTATAACTATGCATTCTGATCATGTGGGCTCAGATGTACATATTTGTATAACCATGCATTCTGGTCATGTGGGCTAGGATGTACATATTTGTATAACTATGCATTCTGATCATGTGGGCTAGGATGTACATATTTGTATAACCATACACTCTGGTCATGTGGGATCGGATGTACATGTTTCGATAACCATGCATTCTGGTCATGTGGGTTAAGATGTACATGTTTGTATAACCATGCATTCTGATCATGTGGGATCGGATGTACATGTTTGTACAACCATGCATTCTGATCATGTGGGTTAAGATTTACATGTTTGTATAACCATGCATTCTGATCATGTGGGATCGGATGTGCATGTTTCGATAACCATGCATTCTAGTCATGTGGGTTAAGATTTACATGTTTGTATAACCATGCATTCTGGTCATGTGGGTTAAGATGTACATGTTTGTATAACCATGCATTCTGATCATGTGGGATTGGATGTACGTGTTTGTATAACCATGCATTCTGGTCATGTGGGTTAAGATGTACATGTTTGTATAACCATGCATTCTGATCATGTGGGATTGGATGTACGTGTTTGTATAACCATGCATTCTGGTCATGTGGGTTAAGATGTACATGTTTGTATAACCATGCATTCTGATCATGTGGGATTGGATGTACATGTTTGTATAACCATGCATTCTGATCATGTGGGATCGGATGTACATGTTTGTATAACCATGCATTCTGATCATGTGGGTTAAGATGTACATGTTTGTATAACCATGCATTCTGATCATGTGGGATCGGATGTACATGTTTGTATAACCATGCATTCTGATCATGTGGGATTGGATGTACATGTTTGTATAACCATGCATTCTGATCATGTGGGATCGGATGTACATGTTTGTATAACCATGCATTCTGATCATGTGGGATCGGATGTACATGTTTGTATAACCATGCATTCTGATCATGTGGGATCGGATGTACATGTTTGTATAACCATGCATTCTGATCATGTGGGATCGGATGTACATGTTTGTATAACCATGCATTCTGATCATGTGGGATTGGATGTACATGTTTGTATAACCATGCATTCTGATCATGTGGGATCGGATGTACATGTTTGTATAACCATGCATTCTGATCATGTGGGATCGGATGTACATGTTTGTACAACCATGCATTCTGATCATGTGGGATTGGATGTACATGTTTGCATAACCATGCATTCTGATCATGTGGGATCGGATGTGCATGTTTGTATAACCATGCATTCTGGTCATGTGGGTTAAGATGTACATGTTTGTATAACCATGCATTCTGATCATGTGGGATCGGATGTACATGTTTGTATAACCATGCATTCTGGTCATGTGGGTTGGGATGTGCATGTTTGTATAACCATGCATTCTGGTCATGTGGGTTAAGATGTACATGTTTGTATAACCATGCATTCTGATCATGTGGGATTGGATGTACGTGTTTGTATAACCATGCATTCTGGTCATGTGGGTTAAGATGTACATGTTTGTATAACCATGCATTCTGGTCATGTGGGTTAAGATGTACATGTTTGTATAACCATGCATTCTGATCATGTGGGATTGGATGTACGTGTTTGTATAACCATGCATTCTGGTCATGTGGGTTAAGATGTACATGTTTGTATAACCATGCACTCTGGTCATGTGGGATCGGATGTGCATGTTTGTATAACCATGCATTCTGGTCATGTGGGTTAAGATGTACATGTTTGTATAACCATGCATTCTGATCATGTGGGATCGGATGTACATGTTTGTATAACCATGCATTCTGATCATGTGGGATTGGATGTACGTGTTTGTATAATCATGCATTCTGGTCATGTGGGTTAAGATGTACATGTTTGTATAACCATGCATTCTGATCATGTGGGATTGGATGTACGTGTTTGTATAACCATGCATTCTGGTCATGTGGGTTAAGATGTACATGTTTGTATAACCATGCATTCTGATCATGTGGGATTGGATGTACGTGTTTGTATAACCATGCATTCTGGTCATGTGGGTTAAGATGTACATGTTTGTATAACCATGCATTCTGATCATGTGGGATTGGATGTACGTGTTTGTATAACCATGCATTCTGGTCATGTGGGTTAAGATGTACATGTTTGTATAACCATGCATTCTGATCATGTGGGATTGGATGTACATGTTTGTATAACCATGCATTCTGATCATGTGGGATCGGATGTACATGTTTGTATAACCATGCATTCTGATCATGTGGGTTAAGATGTACATGTTTGTATAACCATGCATTCTGATCATGTGGGATCGGATGTACATGTTTGTATAACCATGCATTCTGGTCATGTGGGTTGGGATGTGCATGTTTGTATAACCATGCATTCTGGTCATGTGGGTTAAGATGTACATGTTTGTATAACCATGCATTCTGATCATGTGGGATTGGATGTACGTGTTTGTATAACCATGCATTCTGGTCATGTGGGTTAAGATGTACATGTTTGTATAACCATGCATTCTGGTCATGTGGGTTAAGATGTACATGTTTGTATAACCATGCATTCTGATCATGTGGGATTGGATGTACGTGTTTGTATAACCATGCATTCTGGTCATGTGGGTTAAGATGTACATGTTTGTATAACCATGCACTCTGGTCATGTGGGATCGGATGTGCATGTTTGTATAACCATGCATTCTGGTCATGTGGGTTAAGATGTACATGTTTGTATAACCATGCATTCTGATCATGTGGGATCGGATGTACATGTTTGTATAACCATGCATTCTGATCATGTGGGATTGGATGTACGTGTTTGTATAATCATGCATTCTGGTCATGTGGGTTAAGATGTACATGTTTGTATAACCATGCATTCTGATCATGTGGGATTGGATGTACGTGTTTGTATAACCATGCATTCTGGTCATGTGGGTTAAGATGTACATGTTTGTATAACCATGCATTCTGATCATGTGGGATTGGATGTACGTGTTTGTATAACCATGCATTCTGGTCATGTGGGTTAAGATGTACATGTTTGTATAACCATGCATTCTGATCATGTGGGATTGGATGTACGTGTTTGTATAACCATGCATTCTGGTCATGTGGGTTAAGATGTACATGTTTGTATAACCATGCATTCTGATCATGTGGGATTGGATGTACATGTTTGTATAACCATGCATTCTGATCATGTGGGATCGGATGTACATGTTTGTATAACCATGCATTCTGATCATGTGGGTTAAGATGTACATGTTTGTATAACCATGCATTCTGATCATGTGGGATCGGATGTACATGTTTGTATAACCATGCATTCTGATCATGTGGGATTGGATGTACATGTTTGTATAACCATGCATTCTGATCATGTGGGATCGGATGTACATGTTTGTATAACCATGCATTCTGATCATGTGGGATCGGATGTACATGTTTGTATAACCATGCATTCTGATCATGTGGGATCGGATGTACATGTTTGTATAACCATGCATTCTGATCATGTGGGATCGGATGTACATGTTTGTATAACCATGCATTCTGATCATGTGGGATTGGATGTACATGTTTGTATAACCATGCATTCTGATCATGTGGGATCGGATGTACATGTTTGTATAACCATGCATTCTGATCATGTGGGATCGGATGTACATGTTTGTACAACCATGCATTCTGATCATGTGGGATTGGATGTACATGTTTGCATAACCATGCATTCTGATCATGTGGGATCGGATGTGCATGTTTGTATAACCATGCATTCTGGTCATGTGGGTTAAGATGTACATGTTTGTATAACCATGCATTCTGATCATGTGGGATCGGATGTACATGTTTGTATAACCATGCATTCTGGTCATGTGGGTTGGGATGTGCATGTTTGTATAACCATGCATTCTGGTCATGTGGGTTAAGATGTACATGTTTGTATAACCATGCATTCTGATCATGTGGGATTGGATGTACGTGTTTGTATAACCATGCATTCTGGTCATGTGGGTTAAGATGTACATGTTTGTATAACCATGCATTCTGGTCATGTGGGTTAAGATGTACATGTTTGTATAACCATGCATTCTGATCATGTGGGATTGGATGTACGTGTTTGTATAACCATGCATTCTGGTCATGTGGGTTAAGATGTACATGTTTGTATAACCATGCACTCTGGTCATGTGGGATCGGATGTGCATGTTTGTATAACCATGCATTCTGGTCATGTGGGTTAAGATGTACATGTTTGTATAACCATGCATTCTGATCATGTGGGATCGGATGTACATGTTTGTATAACCATGCATTCTGATCATGTGGGATTGGATGTACGTGTTTGTATAATCATGCATTCTGGTCATGTGGGTTAAGATGTACATGTTTGTATAACCATGCATTCTGATCATGTGGGATTGGATGTACGTGTTTGTATAACCATGCATTCTGGTCATGTGGGTTAAGATGTACATGTTTGTATAACCATGCATTCTGATCATGTGGGATTGGATGTACATGTTTCAATAAGCATGCATTCTGGTCACGTGGGTTAAGATGTACATGTTTGTATAACCATGCACTCTGGTCATGTGGGATTGGATGTACATGTTTGCATAACCATGCATTCTGGTCATGTGGACTCAGGTGTGTGCATTTTTATGAGCATGTGCTTTGGCCTTTTGGCAAAGGTGCATATGTATTTGCTTGATAAGTGTTGTTCGACCGTGTACCTTTTTTCCATAAAAATAGCATCTATTTACAGAGATGATGACCAGGGAATGGAAATGCATCCATGGATCGATTCCTTTACCCAACGGATGGGTTGGTGATTTGCCAATGATAGGCTTTGAAAGCTAATGTGGATTGACTGATGCTGTGGCTAGCAGGGTAGCAGTGGACACACTCTACACAGTATTGGAGGCAGTCCTGGGTTTTTTTCAGACTAAGCACACAGGTATTCAATTCACGCACACACGCACACGCACACACATTTGCCTTCACAACAGTTAACCTGAAATATCCATTATCCACAGTATCCCGAGAAGTCGGTCTGGCTAAATGAGCTTTTCCTGTCGTTAATTTTCTATTATGAGGCAAGGTTCATGGAAAAATAAAACGGCAAGGGTTAAAAGTGTTACCAAGAACAGATTGTACAGCTGGTGGGCATTTGGTGCATTATTAGCATGCACTGACAAAGTGGGCCATGTTTAAAAAAAAACAAACACTAATCAAATATTCTGACCTGCCTCACACCTTTGGGACAAAATTAGCTTCTACGATGTGTAACTACAGGCAGCACTCCTATGGAAAGCTCTCCCATCTTAACTTCGTGAGCCGCAAGGCCTTTAAAACTAGTCCACCCAGGGCCCATGATTCCCATCCTGCCAACGCCAAACTTGGAAGTGAGTGTTCACAAAATTTGAAAGCGGAGAAGAAAGCAGTCAAGCTTGTGGTAAGAGGACGAAATTCCACAGGACATCCTAAAAATTGATGGATTGAAACTGTCTAGAAAAACATGGAATGTTTGGGTGTCCATGGAACTGATGCATTGGATACATCCGTAGGGAGGAATGTCTTCATTAAACCAACCCCCTGAAAAAATGAGAAAGTTGTTGCACAAAGTTTTCTTGGTGTTGGTGGTGGTGGTGGTGGTGGTGGTGGTGGTGGTGGTGATTATGGTATAAATAATTGTATCAAATCAATACAACAAGTAGCATTTGCTATTTGTGATTTACTCCAAGTTACAATAAGAAGAAACAAATGATATTACAATGTGCTACAGACGGACAGAGCAGCAATCTAATTCAGCGGAGCAAACAGTTGGGTCACGAGCGCGATCTGAGGAGGTTTCAACCGGTTTATCATCAAATTACAACCACCCAAAACCACCAAAGGAAGCAGCCAGAACAAGCGGAATCCACCCTGGGACCAGTTATATTTACAAGCAAAAGCTCGGAGGAAGGATTGCATGAAGCAAAACAGTGTCAATGCGTATGTACGTAATAAATAAACACCTTTACCCTCTACTCGATATATGCCCTCGAACAAACCACCAATCGTAGATTCCTTAATTATTATATTTTTAAGG
The DNA here is from genome assembly GCF_964187855.1 of Myxine glutinosa. Classification (NCBI taxonomy): domain Eukaryota; kingdom Metazoa; phylum Chordata; class Myxini; order Myxiniformes; family Myxinidae; genus Myxine; species Myxine glutinosa. The sequence goes on from NC_136262.1 coordinate 173,101,503, forward strand.
CCGAATCAATCACACGACAAGAGACATACAAAGGGAATTTTACGAGACAATAAAGAGATTTGGTAGAGATGTGCAGGAGCCCAGACGGTTCATCTCTCTTGCAAGGCAGTCCTTTCAGAAAAAACATGGGGAAAGGAGAAAACACTGTTGTCTGTGGCGCGAATCAGCTGGACGGCTGTTCAACACCACTGGAGGACAAGAGTTCCGTGGACAAAGGTGAAATTCGACCGGACGTTCACAAAGAGGAAGCGCACTTCACCATGGTCTCTATCTTATTCCACCTCGTTTCTGGTCTTGAAGCCTCTGCCCTCTCTGTGCTCTGTTTGTTCGCCCAAGTGTCTGCTGCTCGTCCAGACATCTTATTATATGCCTGTACACCACCCATCTCGACATCTTATTATGTACCTGTACACCCCCATCTAAACATCTTATGTGCCTAGACACCCCCATCTAAACATCGTATGTGCCTATACTCCCCCATCTAAACATCTTATTATGTGCCTATACACCCCCATCTCGACATCTTATTATGTGCCAATACACACCAATCTAGACACCTTATGTGCCTAGATACACCCCAATCTAAACATCGTATGTGCCTATACACCCCCATCTAGACATCGTATGTGCCTATACTCCCCCATCTAAACATCGTATGTGCCTATACTCCCCCATCTAAACATCGTATGTGCCTATACACCCCAATCTAGACATCGTATGTGCCTATACTCCCCCATCTAAACAACTTATTATGTGCCTATACACCCCCCTCTCGACATCTTATTATGTGCCGATACACACCCATCTAGACACCTTATGTGCCTAGATACACCCCAATCTAAACATCGTATGTGCCGATACACCCCCATCTAAACATCGTATGTGCCTATACACCCCCATCTAGACATCGTATGTGCCTATACACCCCCATCTAAACATCTTATTATGTGCCTATACACCCCCATCTCGACATCTTATGTGCCTAGACACCCCCATCTAAACATTGTATGTGCCTATACACCCCCATCTAAACATCTTATTATGTGCCTATACACACCCATTTAGACACCTTATGTGCCTAGATACACCCCCCATCTAAACATCTTATGTGCCTAGACACCCCCATCTAAACATCGTATGTGCCTATACACCCCCATCTAAACATCTTATTATGTGCCTATACACCCCCATCTAGACATCTTATTATGTGCCGATACACATCCATCGAGACACCTTATGTGCCTATACACCCCCCATCTAAACATCTTATGTGCCTATACACCCCCACCTAGTCATCTTATGTGACTATACACCCCCCCCCCCCCCCCATCTAGTCATCTTATGTGCCTATACACCCCCCCCCCCCCCAACCCCTCCATCTAGTCATCTTATGTGCCTATGCACCACCCATCTCGACATCTTATTACGTGCCTATACTCCACCCATCTCGACATCTTATTACGTGCCTATACTCTGCCCATCTAGACATCTTATGTGCCTATATACCACCCATCTAGACATCTTATGTGCCTATACACCCCCCATCGAGACATCTTATGTACCTATACACCCCCCATCGAGGCATCTTATGTGCCTATACACTGCCCATCTAGACATCTTATGTGCCTATATACCACCCATCTAGACATCTTATGTGCCTATACACGGCCCATCTAGACATCTTATTACGTGCCTATACTCCACCCATGTAGACATCTTGTGTGCCGATACATCGCCAATCTCGACATATTATGTGACGATACACTGCCCATATAGACATATGTGCCTACATACCCCCCCCCCCCCCCCCCCATGTTGACCTAGGTGCATATAGACTGCCCATCTGACAACACAGTGCTCGCTTATTCTCGAGGACATGGCCAAGGCCAGATCTTTGAGAGCTATGTTCCACAGTAAATTACAGTAAATGCAAACGCACCAATGAATTTTTCCCATTCCTTAACATCAATTTTGTTTTCCTTGTGTGGAAAATAGAAAACAGCACACCGTTGTGATTTTACATTCACTCTGTTAGCAATAATTCTACGTACTGACACCTGCCTGACATGTAATCAAATACCCCTCAGTCTCCCGCTTCTCATCGCGTGTTGTGCGGATGATTATATATTTGATCTATGGGCACAACTGATGTACACAATTGCACAGTTAAAAGACTGTGCAGGAATAAAGTAATGTTCAGGGAGCATGCATAGGTCACGAAAATTCTTCCTTGAGCTTTGACTGTCCTAAAGTATGGATTTGGTGACATATATGCAAGTTGTATGTACCAGACACGATGTTTCCAGCAAGCAGCAGGGCATCCTGGTGGGCATTGAGATCCAATGGGAACCAGGAGGATGACAGAAGGGATAAGACCATGGGTAGCATTGCCACACTAACGCCGCTATAATTCTCCTTCCTGTAAAACATGGTGATCGAAGCATGAACAAGGTAAAATGTAGTATCGTTTAATGATCGCATCTTGCATTCGTGCAGGAACTTTGTGAACACATTGCATGTAAGACAACTGGAAACCATCAACAAGATAAATATATATACAGACTTGGCATTTAATATGGAATTTTTTTTTTTTCTTGACTTGGGTTTACTTTCTTAACTCAGTATATCAATCTGGTGAGTTTCTTTTACACTTTGGTGATTTATTTGTTAAAAGAACCATGTCACTGATTGTCTGTCGCAGCAAGAAGTCAACAACAGGATTATATCAGAGGTGGCGTGGCAAAATGTACGCACAGGTGCATTTGATGATTGGATTCACAGTCGGGTATACAAGGGTTGTTGAGTTCTGTATCAGTGGAAAACTGCTGCACATCTCCAAAAGTTATTGCCGCTTCCTCTGGAGATGGTCCGTCAACTCGACAATGCTGTTTGTCATGGAGTGGTGGCTTTACGAAATTACGGCATGAGACAGCGTGCTATTGATCGGCAGTATGGCATCACTCAAGGTCAGGTGTCAAAGATCCTGAAACGAAATGCTCAGACGGGTGTCCCTACTCCACTACCGAGGCCAGGACGTCCCCGCAGAACCACAAGGCGGGATGATCGCCAGCTGCATCGGTTAGTCCGCAATGGCCGTACCAAGTCAGCTAATCGGCTTAGGGCTGAGTGGCAGCAACTGACAAATGTGCCTGTATCCAGAAGGCTAGTCAACCAACGACTGGTTCAAGCAGGCTATCTATCGTGCCAGGCGTCCCCTGAGAAAGCCACACCTGACCAGACAACACCGTCAGCGCCGATTGCAGCTGGCCAGAGAGCACCGTCAATGGCAGCCAGGACACTGGAATCACGTGATCTTCAGTGACGAGTCGAGATTTCTGGTCTATCGTCAAGATGGCCGCGTCCGAGTGCGCAGACAAGTGCATGAAGCCTACAACAAAGATTTTATAGTGCCAAGAGTCCAAGCTGGAGGTGGTGGGGTGACCGTTTGGGCTGCTTTTTATGCAGGGGGCAAAACTGACCTGGTTGTTCTGAATGGAAACCTGAACGAGTTCAAGTACAGGGCCATTCTGGAAGAAACATTGCTTCCATTTGCTCGTGCAGTCTTTTTTTTTTTCTTTTTTTTTTTGTATACAAGATCGAGGCTCGTGAAAGAGCTAACATTAATCACACAAAAAGACAAACCGACACACAAAACGAAAAAACAAGGGGAGCGGCAGACAAGATGGGGAGAGAGGGGGAAGGACACAAAAGAGAGGGGGAAGAGGGGGAAGGACACAAACACAACATTTGAGAGCAGGGACATCGGGAGGACTTGGGGGGAGGTGGGAGAGGAATAAAACATATGAACACTGCAAGGACTCTGGGGTGAATTACCGGGGGTAGAAAATATCAAGGTTTTCGATGGGGGAAGATAAGAGATGGTGGTGAACAGCTGTTTTAAAGACCTGGAGGGAGGAGTGGGATTGAAGGGAGTGGGGGAGTTTGTTCCAGAGGCGGCAGAAAAGGGGAATGAAAGAGTGAAGGTGAGCAGAGAGCCTAGACTTTGGCAGTTTAACCATAAGAGGGTTGCAGGCAGATCTTGTGCGACCTGAAGGAATATTGGGGGGATAGAGCACAGAGAGAGCTGGGGGAGCAAGGCCGGAGAGGAGTCGGTAGAAGACAGAAAGACCACCAACCTGCCTGCGATGAGTGAGTGAAAGGCCCTCGGTGTTGACTACATCGCAGGAGATTCCAATGATTCTGAAAGCTTTGGCCTCAACAGCGTGAAGCCGAGCAAGGTGTGAGGCAGGAGCACCAGCCCAGAGGGGAGAACAGTATTCCATTGAGCTGCGGATGAAAGCCTTGTATGTGGTGAGGAGCTCAGGTGTGCCAAGGAAGGACTTCGCACGACGGAGGATGCCCAGTCGGCGACTGGCTTTGGAGGCCAGCTTGGAAATGTGGTTTTCCCAAGAAAGATCATGGCAGATAGTGAGACCCAAAAGCTTGAGCGACAGAACTTCTTGGAGAGGATTGTTGAGAAAGTAGATGGGAGGGTTGTCCAGTCGGTCCTTTCGGAGAGACATTGTAAGAGTGTGAGATTTGTCAGGATTGAAAGACATGTTCCACTTGTTTGACCAGTCTGTGATTTTGTCCAGGTCTGCAGAGAGTGAGGAGGCTGCAGACTGCCGATCTGAGGGATGAGGAATGGAGCGACAGAGAGTAGAGTCGTCAGCAAAGAGATAGAGAGGATTTTCAAGAGAGTCAGAGAGATCATTGATGAAGACCAGAAAAAGCACAGGGCCCAGAACACTACCTTGGGGAACTCCAGCCTGAACAGGAAGAGGAGATGAGAGAAACCCATTCAGGGCCACACGTTGACTACGACCAGAGAGGAAGTCCGCCAGCCATAAGGAAGTCCGCTTTCGAGGAAACTTTGTCTTCCAAGATGACAATGCACGGCCTCATCGTGCTCGCATGATCCAACACTTTCTTGCTGACCGTAGTGTAGAGCATATGGAGTGGCCTGCCACGTCCCCGGATATGAATCCGATAGAGAACTTGTGGGCAGAATTAACGCGTCAAATCGACCACTCGGACCAGCAGCCGACCTCTGTTCGTGAATTGCAGCAGGCTATTGTCACTGCATGGCAAGCGATTCCTGTCCAAACCTTGGCAAATCTCGTGAACAGCATGCCTCAACGTGTACATGCTCTCCTGAATGCTCGTGGGGGTTACACGAAGTACTGAACTGTAATTTTACTGTCCGTAATCCCAGTCATAATTTAACTTTTGTTTTTGTTAAAAAAAAATTTGGCTAATGTGCAAAATAAAGAGATACTTCTGGAAAACGTAGAGAAGTTTAACACAGTACTGTCCATGAATTGAGTTCGATATCAGTTTACATCACTTTCAAGGATCAATTTATTTGTTTTGAAATGTCAAATGTGGTTTTTGTTTCTTTTAAAGGTCACATTAACAAAATCTAGAATAATTTCAACATAATTCCAATGAACTTTTGGTTCTAAGACATCTTGAAAAGTAAGTTCACCCCCACAAAAAAAATTCCATATTAAATGGCATGTATGTATGTATGTATGTATGTATGTATGTATGTATGTATGTATGTATGTATGTATGTATATATATATACATATATATATATATATATATATATATATATATATATATATATATATATATATATATATATATATATATATATATATATATATATATATATATACACAGACTTGGCATTTAATATGGAATTTTTTTTTTTCTTGACTTGGGTTTACTTTCTGAACTCAGTATATCAATCTGGTGAGTTTCTTTTACACGTTGGTGATTTAATTGTTAAAAGAACCATGTCACTGATTGTCTGTCGCAGCAAGAAGTCAACAACAGGATTATATCACAGGTGGCATGGCAAAATGTACGGACAGGTGCATTTGATGATTGGCTTCACAGTCAGGTATACAAGGGTTGTTGCGTTCTGTATTAGTGGAAAACAACTGCTGCACATCTCCAAAAGTTATTGCTGCTTCCTCTGGAGATGGTCCGTCAACTCGACAATGCTGTTTGTCATGGAGTGGTGGCTTTACGAAATTACGGCATGAAACAGCGTGCTATTGCTCGGCAGTATGGCATCACTCAAGGTCAGTTCTCAAAGATCCTGAAACGAAATTCTCAGAGGGGTGTCCCTACTCCAATACCGAGGCCAGGACGTCCCCACAGAACCACAAGGAGGGATGATCGCCAGCTGCACCGGTTAGTCCGCAATGGCCGTACCAAGTCAGCTAATCGGCTTAGGGCTGAGTGGCAGCAACTGACAAATGTGCCTGTATCCAGAAGGCGAGTCAACCAACGACTGGTTCAAGCAGGCTAACGTGCCAGGCGTCCCCTGAGAAAGCCACACCTGACCAGACAACACCGCCAGCGCCGATTGCAGTGGGCCAGAGAGCACCGTCAATGGCAGCCAGGACACTGGAATCATGTGATCTTCAGTGACGAGTCTAGATTTCTGGTCTATCGTCAAGATGGCCGCGTCCGAGTGCGCAGACAAGTGCATGAAGCCTACAACAAAGATTCTATAGTGCCAGGAGTCCAAGCTGGAGGTGGTGGGGTGACCGTTTGGGCTGCTTTTCATGCAGGGGGCAAAACTGACCTGGTTGTTCTGAATGGAAACCTGAACCAGTTCAAGTACAGGGCCATTCTGGAAGAAACATTGCTTCCATTTGCTCGTGCAGCCTTTCGAGGAAACTTTGTCTTCCAAGATGACAATGCACGGCCTCATCGTGCTCGCATGATCCAACGCTTTCTTGCTGACCGTGGTGTAGAGCATATGGAGTGGCCTGCCATGTCCCCGGATATGAATCCGATAGAGAACTTGTGGGCAGACTTAACGTGTCAAATCGACAACTTGGACCAGCAGCCTACCTCTGTGCATGAATTGCAGCAGACTATTGTCACTGCATGGCAAGCGGTTCCTGTACAAACCTTGGCAAATCTCGTGAACAGCATGCCTCAACGTGTACGTGCTCTCCTGAATGCTCGTGGGGGTTACACGAAGTACTGAACTGTAATTTTACTGTCCGTAATCCCAGTCGTAATTTAACTTTTGTTTTTGTTTAAAAATTTTTGGCTAATGTGCAAAATAAAGAGATACTTCTGGAAAACGTACAGAAGTTTAACACAGTACTGTCCATGAATTGAGTTCGATATCAGTTTACATCACTTTCAAGGATCAATTTATTTGTTTTGAAATGTCAAATGTGGTTTTTGTTTCTTTTAAAGGTCACATTAACAAAATCTAGAATAATTTCAACATAATTCCAATGAACTTTTGGTTTTAAGACATCTTGAAAAGTAAGTTCACACCCACAAAAAAATATAATCCATATTAAATGCCAAGTCTGTCTATTATATATATATATATATATATATATATATATATATATATATATATATATATATATATATATATATATATATATATATATATATATATATATATACATATACACGCATATATATATACATACATACATACATACATACATACATACATATATATATATATATATATATATATATATATATATATATATATATATATATATATATGACTGGCTCTGGCCAAAGCAGACACTTGGGGACAAAAATCAAAATTGAGATGTTGATATCTGATTGCCCATGCTTTTCTCTTTCATTTGATGTATGCATTATGTTAATTGGAAGAAAATTAACGAAGTTATGGTATTTTAATGACAATTATATTTTCGTTTAAACAATGTAGAAAATTAGGTTCAAAGTTCACAATACAGTTCACACGCAAAAAGAATGTGCACACGTAGGGCTTTTGATTTTGGTCCCTGTGGTCATATTTTGACTCTCTTCGGCTTTTTCTCACGAGGAGAAATGCCGACAAGTGTCTGGTTTTGCCAGAGCGTGACACACACACACACACACACACACACACACACACACACACACACACACACACACACACACACACACACACACACACACACACACACACACACACACTGAACCTGCAATCCCAAAACTAAGAACTGCATGCTCAGATGGTAACAAGAGGACAATCATCCCAACATCGACCATCGTTTTGAAACGATTTAAAAATAACAAATGGTATTCACATTCTATCAAGAAATACCCTTCTGCCAGACACACATCTACAATAACGACCCCATTGATGGACCTCTCATTGGGTTTTGGAGAAGGCACCCTCTGCTGCCTTGATAGTGGAAAAAAAAACTGCAATTCCTCCGGGAAAGCACAAGATGATTCAAACCAATACTAAAGCATTCTCATAATCGCCCATGGTCAACCGACCCAAAGAAACAAAACATTCGATGGGTAGGGGTCTCAAAGGTGAACACGCGACAGGAATTTGGTTTGGATGCCGCCAGAAATCTATCTTGCAGAATCCGTGTTGCAACCCTGAAGGAGGTGATGAAATTGAGGTGGATGCAAATGTACCCTTGCAGCATCCATCATCAGTCACGACATATACTGTCACTGCCTGCGTCCAACCATTTCTACACATTTGGTTGTATTGGGGTTAAAGGTCTAAAGGCTCACGACCCCGATTTTGATTTCCCCTTTTTAAGGTCAAAAGCCCAAAATTGAGTTGAATAAGTTAACAACGGAGAATCAAAAATTTAAACTCTGAATGGTATCATTTGAATGTTAAAACTTGTTTTGAGTTGGCCTGTTATTTTTATTTTGGCTTCTCCATCTTAGGACCCAACATTATGATGCTGGGATCGCAGGTTCAAATTCTGTATATATTGTGTTGATTTTTCCATTGTCTGCTTGTGATGTGTTAAATCATTTTAAAATACATTTTTGTTTGCCAACATCCTTATCCCACATGTCTTCAATCTCTCCAAGACTCCGAAACAGTAGAGAACTCGGAAGCATTTTAAAATGCAAAGTCCGTCCACGTATGCCCCAACTAAACTTGACGAAAATTACATTTTAAATATTTGCACACTTTATTAATTTGTGTTCTCCATCTACCATATAAAACAGTTTGTGTGTTTGTCTGCCCCCCCCCCCCCCCCCCTTCATAAGCACAGGTTTGAAAGGCCAATTTTTTTAAACATTAATAGGTGTTCACTACAGTCTATTTTTGAGGCTAAAACAAACAAAAAATATTTTTCATGAAAGAGTAATTATGTCTCTTCTATTGAAATGTAGATGGTGACTTGCAAACCGAGCCCCAAGGGCGGTGTGCAGAAGCACTTTTTTACGGCGTAGCCTGTAGGGCAATGCCGTCTGGAACAGCATCTGTCTGTCCGTATTGAAACGCAATCGACAGAGCTTGCTCCTGAATCCAGAAGTGAACAGATGATGACGGTTTGCTGGTTTGATAATATCTCAATACAATTGTGATTTAACATAATATTTTGATACGTCGTATTAATTTGTGATTGGAATGATGAATGATGCTGTTTGGAATGAAACTATCGAGAACATCCTGACATTCAACTGAATGTCCATGTCTGACGTTTGACTGAAGGTGGCACAGGAATATGGAATTTATTGGTTCATCGTTTGTCATTCGCCGTGTTTTTACCCAAGTCATTCACGAATCGGCTGTCCATGCCTGAAGTCAAAAAAATGTAATACTTACATTATTTGCTAACTGGTATCCCCACCCAGGTCATACTATCCTCTTCTGCCAAAGCATCAAACAAGCCTGGCTAGGCTGTCGTTAGACTTTCGGTCTTCTTTTTTTAATAACAATAAATAGAAGGCAAAGGGAGGGGAAATTCACTACATGTGATGTGCAACACGCACAGAGTAAAACGAGTGTTCATTTACATCCATATGATGTCTAATAAATAAAGATGATATAAGCAAACCTGACACTAGGCCGAGGCTTCAGACTTTAGCATGCTCACGAGGCTGCACCGTTGAATAAACTGTTATAACCCGTCATTTTTGATGGGCTTTTTACTAGTTATTATTATGTACCATCATCATTTTCATTATCATTATGTACCATTATCATTATGTATCATTATGTACCATTATCATTATGTATCATTATGTACCATTATCATTATGTATCATTCTGTACCAGTGTACCATTATCATTATGTACCATTATCATTATGTACCATTATCATTATGTACCATTATCATTATGTATCATTCTGTACCATCTTACTATAATTCCCCAAATGTCTGTCTGTCTGTCTGTCTGTCTGTCTGTCTGTCCGTCTATCCATCTGTCTGTCTGTCTGTCTGTCTGCCTGTCTGTCAGACAGACGGACTGTCTGTCTGTCTGTCTGTCCATCTGTCTGTCTGTCTGTCTGTTCGAAGGTACCGTAAAAACTGCTGAACCGATCACAACGATATTTGGGTGGGTAATCCTGGGATCTCCAGAAGTAAAATAGGCTATTTAGTTTTCCCAATTTCAGCTTTGGTCTCCAGCATTCTCAGGTTTGGACTCCCGCATAGCAATCGCATTTGCATAACGTTTATTGTGACGATGTTGTTTTCCCGGGTGCCACACAAACGGCTGCACCGATCGCTGCACAGCTGCACCGATCGGACTCGGTGACCTCGGACAAAGACCATTTATAAGGACACGGGTTGAATCCCTGCTTGAGAGAATTCCAACCCCCTCCCGCCATCACGGCCGTCTCTCCAACTTACAATCCCACAGAATATGCGGAAAGGACGACCCAAAACCAATATAAACATCATTAAACATCATTAAACATCATTCGTATATAAACATCACTAAAAGTAAATAATGACCTCGGCCAAAGTTCAAATTACGTGAGTTTAATCTCGACATGAGAGAATTCCACATATAATAGCTATTTGGGCGGTGAATACGCTAACAGATCGCTGTCTCCATCGATCTTGCCAAGGCCGTAACAGCTATCGGCTCAAAATCCTTTTAATTGTTGATTTGGAAGTTTTTACAATGAAGGAAACACGTATCGGGAGTACATACGACATCGGGAGGACTAACTGCACGCGTCTTCAGTATCAAGCTTAAATCTCTCGTGGTGGATCTGAAGAGCGGAATGCTTGGAGAAGTGGTGGGCTACTTCGGTGTGAAGGAGGATCAGAAACGTGGACTCCCACACTGCCACATCCTGCTGATACTTGCTCCCGCATGACGTTATTTTCCTGGGTGCCGCACAAACGTCTGCACCGATCGAGATTTAACGGATGTTTATATAAATCGTTTAAAAGAAAAAAAGCCTTCAATTTCTGATATTTAGCCTTTTCATTTGGGCCTCCCAATTGAAGCCCCGCCCGTAGGGCGGGTACCGATGCTAGTTATCATTATGTACCATTATCATTATGTATCATTATCATTATGTATCATTCTGTACCATTATCATTATGTACCATTATCATTATGTCTCATTATCATTATGTATCATTATGTACCATTATCATTATGTACCATTATCATTATGTATCATTCTGTACCATTATCATTATGTACCATTATCATTATGTCTCATTATCATGATGTACTATTATTATTGTTTTTTTTTTTGTTTGTTTTTTTTTTTTTGTATGCAGAGTCGAGGCTCGTGAAAGAGCTAACATTTATCAAACAAACAAATCAAACAAACAAGCAAACAAAGTATGTAAAAAAGGGGAGCGGTCGACAAGATGGGGAGAGAAGGGGAGGAAGCACACAAACACAACATTTGAGAGCAGGGACATCGGGAGATGTTTTTGGAGGGAGAGGGCCTGGGGGGAGGCAGGATAGGTATAAAACGCAAGGACACCAAGGACTTCCAGGAAAGAAGTCAAAAGTCACCTCAAAAAAGTGGATTTGGGGTGACATGAGCGGGGGTAGAAAAGATCAAGGTTTTGGATTGGGGAAGATAAGAGATGGTGGTGAACAGCCGTTTTAAAGACCTGGAGGGAGGAGTGGGATTGAAGAGAGTGAGGGAGTTTGTTCCAGAGGCGGGAGAAAAGAGGAATGAAGGAGTGAAGGTGAGCAGAGAGTCTTGATTTTGGCAGTTTAACCATAAGAGGGTTGCAGGCAGATCTTGTGCGACCTGCAGCAATATTTGGGGGACAGAGCCCAGAGAGAGCTGGGGGAGCAAGGCCGGAGAGGAGTCGGTAGAAGACGGAAAGACCACCAACCTGCCTGCGGTGATTAAGTGAAAGGCCCTCGGAGATAGCGTCATCGCGGGACATTCCAATGATTCTGAACGCTTTGGTTTCAATAGCGTGAAGACGAGCTAGGTGTGAGGCAGGAGCACCAGCCCAGAGGGGAGAGCAGTACTCCATTGAGCTGTGGATGAAAGCCTTGTATGTGGTGAGGAGCTCAGGTGTGCCAAGGAAGGACTTCGCACGACGGAGGATGCCCAGTCGGCGACTGGCTTTGGAGGCGAGGTATCATTATCATTATGTACCATTATCATTATGTATCATCATTATGTACCATTATTATTATGTATCATTATCATTATGTACCATTATCATTATGTATCATTATCAACCATCATCAGTACCAGTACCATTATAATTAGCAATTATGTATCATAATTATTAGAATTACTTTTTATAATTATCATCATTTTGTATTATAATTATTGTTATATTCCATTATAATTATTGTTAAGTTCCATTATCAATATTATTATGTCCCATTACCATTATCAACCAGAATCATTATCAGTACCAGTACCAGTACAGGCACCAGTACTATTAATATGTGGCATTATCATTGTCATATTATTATGAACCATTATTATCAGTACCAGTACCAGCACAAGCACCAGTTCCAGCACCAGTACTAGTACCAGTCCCATCATTATTGTCATTATTATTATTATTATAATTATGCACCATTATCAGCCACTGTCATTATCAGTACCAATACAATCATTGTCATTATTATTATGCACCATTATCAGCAATTATCATTATCAGTACCAGTACAAGCACCAGTTCTATCATTATGTGAGATTATCATCGTCATTGTCATCATATCATTATGAACCGTTATCATTATCAACCACTATCATTATCAGCACCAGCACCAGCACCATCACCATCATTATTGTCATTATTAGTCCCCTACCGGTGTACACCGGAGGGGACTATAGGTTTGCACTCAGTCCGTCAGTCTGTCAGTCCGTCAGTCAGTCAGTCCGTCAGTCCGTCAGTCCGTCAGTCAGTCCGTCAGTCCGTCAGTCCGTCAGTCCGTCAGTCCGTCAGTCCGTCAGTCCGTCAGTCCGTCAGTCAGTCCGTCAGTCAGTCAGTCAGTCAGTCCGTCAGTCCGTCAGTCCGTCAGTCCGTCAGTCCGTCAGTCCGTCAGTCCGTCAGTCCGTCAGTCCGTCAGTCAGTCCGTCAGTCCGTCAGTCAGTCAGTCCGTCAGTCAGTCAGTCAGTCAGTCCGTCAGTCAGTCCGTCAGTCCGTCAGTCAGTCCATCAGTCCGTCAGTCCGTCAGTCCGTCAGTCCGTCAGTCCGTCAGTCCGTCAGTCCGTCAGTCCGTCAGTCCGTCAGTCACGCAAAGAACAGTTTTCCGGACTTTTTTTCTAAACTCTTAATGCTAATGATTTCAAACTTGGTGCATGGTTTCCTCATGATAAGTTACAGATCAAGTTCGAACTTCACGACGTTTCGATCATTTTTGACAAAGTTATGGCACTTTGAACTTTGGTAATTTCCCCAACAGTTTTCCGGACGACAGACTGCTGGTAGGGGACATGTATTGCAGCGCAATACTCAGAATGCTTGTTATAACTATGCACCATTATCAGCCAATCAGTACCAGCAGCACCAGTACCATAATTATTGTCATTATTATGCACCATTATCAGCCACTATCATTTATCAGTACCAGTACCAGTGCTATTACCAGTACCAGTACCAGTACCAGTACCATTACCATTATTATGTTCCATTACCATTATCATTCTGCATTTAATGAAGAAGCGATCAACACTTTTGATCGTTTTCCCTGTTCAGAAATAAACAGTTCATGGGAGGGCCCTCCATATTGTAGGCTTTTCCCCGAGGAACCACATTCCCGGATCTTGTCTGGAAGGCAAAAAGAACCCCCCGCGGATCATGTAGCTGTGCTGTGGTCGGACTAATCACGGATATTTACAGTTATTAGGCCTTTGCCCTTACACATTTTGACCCAATTATTCATGGTTTTTCTCCGTATTCTCATAATCAAGGTTTGTTGAAAATTTGATGACAAAAGCTTAAATGGGAAAAACATTGTCGCCTGGACACGCACATACGCGATTGCGAAATCGCATCTCCCGTGCAAATGCGTTGATGGATCTGCCTCCACCCACATTAGTTGTGACCCCAAAGTTACATGTGACCTCAATTAAGGATCACAGAAAAAAGAGTAAGGTCACGTGAGAGAACACGAGAGGGAAAAGAGTGAAAAGTAGAAAAAAAGACATCAGATGCTTCTCACTCGAGTTATGTTCCGCAAAATTATTTTAAATTAAAGGATACATGATCTTTGACCATTTGCCTTTTGAACCAAAATTAAATCGGTTCTCTGTTCTAGACTATACTTTTACCCATTTTGGTCGAAATCCTTTCAGTCCACAAGTTATAACAGAAATAAAGTTTTTCAATTAAAGGTCACGTGACCTTCGACCATACAAACCCAACATCTAATCTGTTCATCTTTGTCCTCCAATTCATAATTGTGCCAAATTTGGTTGAAATCCCTAGAGTGGTTCACAAGTCATCGTCGTAACAAAAAAACGACAATGGATGGACGGGACGGAGAGTCAGAAGGAAAACCCGAAAACAATGTCTCCTGACTTCAGCTGCAATGAGACGAAAATGTTTGCAAAACACAGAAACTGTGTACATTGTCTTGTCTGACAACATACTTTTTTTTTTTAACACATGGGCTGAGGCTCATAGCAGAGCACACAAGCACATGCACAATCACACAATCACACAATCACACAATCACACAATCACACACACACACACTTAACAGAGCCACTGAGCTTGGGGGAAGTGCCGTCGCAAACGTCACTTCCTCTGGGTACCAGCGAGGTCATAACAATGGCGCTGCTTTTCTCACCGTACTCAGCGGGGCATTTCCTCAATCGGAATTTCCTCTTCCCCATGGATGCCAACCGATGGCGATTGTCCGCGCTCTACTTTTCAAGCAAGGAAGCAGCACATACCATTTTAAAAGTCTTTGGCATGACTCAAACCGGTCCAAACCGGATGCGTGCTTTTTAAGAAACACCATCTCCTTACTGGATTCCCATTGGCTCGCTGCGGGAGCTCATCCGCCCTTTGCCAGGTGTTGTTTTTGGTCCTGGCAGGGTGTCACAGTCACCCTCTCCACGAGCAAAGCCAGTCGGTTTAGTCGCCGACAACCCGACCAATACTTGTCTAATTAATGTCGAGGGAAACGTATAACTGCGTCTTGTGCAACTATTTGGAGAGGCCGCTTCCAATTATCGAAAAAAGTGGAAGGTGAGAAAGAATGATGAAATACCAGCACGTTTGTAGCAGGAGCTGGATTAATATTGACTAAACCCAACGTCCTACTGATTCCTAGATCAAGCTTGCAATTGCAACAAACAACTTCGTTTTTACTTCATGCTGTCGCATGCAGACAAAGCTAGGCCAATGGGCATCGGTCCATAACTCCCACTAAAGCACTCTGTCCTCACTCCAGGAAACCTGGCATGAGAACATCGCTCAGCTATCTACTCAACGTACTGAATATCTGCTGAGAGCAGGTATTTCTACACTTAAACAGGCACAGGCTGTTGTGTACCTTGTTAACACATCTTTAGAAAATGGAGCAAAAATGTTTAACAAGGAAAGGCCTTTTGGACTGCTGTTGAATTTTTTTCAACGTACGAGGTCCGACAGCCATTTTCATCACCCAAGTACACAACCTGTCACGATGATTTCCCCATCTCTTTTACCCACCCATGTAATATTAAAGCTGACAATAATTGCACGAAAGGCTTTCATTATAACCAGCTGTGCAAGGAAAATTGCACTCAAACTCTGTCAAATTTGTAATGAAAAAGTTCATAACTTTCTCACCGTAAACAAAACGTCAGGGTTCAGATCTCCAACAAAGAAAAACAAAGCCAACACAGTTTACCACAATTGCAAGACAGCTCTTTACTTTTCACCGTCTCCCCAATTATTACCTCATCACTTCAATTCCTTTCCCCAAGCAACCAAACACCCCCAAAACCCAACACCTTATCCAAATCAGGGTCCGGCAGCATAAGATCCCTGACATTGTTTCCCTCCCAATGTCTGAACTCACATTTATCCATTCATTCATTCATTCACTAGCCACCCCTCCCTTTTCCCTCATTCTATCACAAGTCGAACCACCTTCTCAAGCATGTTATCTCATGCTCTTTCCTCCTCTCTCATTTCCAACTATGTGTGTGTGTATGTATGTATGTATGTATGTATGTATGTATGTATGTATGTATATACGTATATACATATATATATATATATATATATATATATATATATATATATATTTTTTTTTTTAAATATATAAACAGGAATCAAATTCCTGCGTGGGGCTGAGTGTGAAAAACTCTGACAACACGGGACTCGAACCAAGGACATACATCGCTTTCGCGGCGACAGCCCACTGCGCTATTGAGCCAGCTGAAATCTCCTCAGAATTTTTCCACACTTAACACTGCGAGCTTTATAATGGCCGATGTCTTACATGCCTGGTAGGCAGACCCCGGATGTGAACATAAGTATATATGCGTGTACGTGTATGCAAGTATATAAAGAGGTGCATTGGAGATTAACTCGTACACAATTTTTATATAAACAGGAATTAAATTCCTGCATGGGGCTTGTGTTAAAAACTCTGACTCAACACGGGTCTCGAACCAAGGAACTCCATCGCTTACTACCTTCTCAAGCACGTTATCTCATGCTCTTTCCTCCTCTCTCATTTCCAGGTGTGTGTGTGTGTGCGTGCGTGTGCGTGTGTGCGTGTGCGTGTGTGTGTGTGTGTGTGTGTGTGTGCGCATTACAACACCCACTGAGACTCTGTCCCTCCTATCATCTGCCGCTCCTCTCATGCTATGTTGCATCTGCATCTCATCCACCTGTTTCACTTCTAGCATCTTCCTCTCTGTTGACCCTTTTTCCTTGTTACACTTATCCATGAGCCTCAAAAGTGGTAAAAAATAATAATAATAAACACTCACCCTGCTCTTGTTGGAACGGATGGAGGGTTTTTTGGCTCCAAAGGTGGTGCTGGAGGCAAGTGGAGGCCGCAGTGCCATCCCACACCCCACGAGACGATGGGATAGCGCTCTGATAGGAGACGCAGTGCCTCACAAGAGCCAAACTGCAGTGCACACAGGCAAGTATATAGTATATACATTGCAAATTTATAACAGCCTGGGAAACATTGAGCACGTATTGGCAACGATTACAGGTACATGATATTCCAATCGGTTTTATTACCTCTGCCACCGAAGGTGGATGGCGGTTATGTTTTCACCCTTGTCTGTCTGACTGTCTGTTTGTCTGTCTGTTTGTTTGTTTGTTTGTTTGTTTGTGAACAAAATATCTCAAAAGGTTGTGGACGGATTCGGACAAAATTTAGCGCAGAGGTTGGGTATATGACAAGAACGAAATGATTAGATTTTGGTGAAGATCTGGATCTGGATCCAAAAAATTTCTAAAGTGATTCTTCACCATTGAGATATAGGGCAAAAAACGATATACAAATCCAGCACAATATCTCAAAAAGTAATGGACATATCCAGACGAAACTTGGTGGACGGGTTGGGTGTGTGACAAGGACAAATCGATACAATTTTGGTGAAGATCCAAATACAGATCTGGATATGACGATTACTTAACTTTTTCATGTGATTCTTCACCATTGAGTAATAGGGCTAAACCTGAGATGAAACACGATATTTCAACAAGTTGTAGATGACTTATGACAAAACTTGGTGGATGAGTTTGTAAGTGACACGAACAAAGCGATTAGATTTTGGTTCACATCGGATCCAGATCTGACCTATCAGTGGGATGCAAGCAGTAAACTGTTCAGCCTGGCAGAGGTATGCTCTCTCCAAAATGTCATCACCCTGCGCTCGCGAAGTGGTAAAAGCAGGGTTAAGCATTCGGTTGCATACATGCGTACGTGTCTGCATTTTAAAAAATCATTTTCGCGGCAACCATTGGTCTGATTGGCAAGAAATTTTACAATAGGAATGTCTCTGCCTGTATAATTTTTTTATTCATAATTATGACGTCATATGCCACGTTTGCAGACTCTATCTTGGAAAAAAACCCCGAAACTTTGCACCTCTATATCTCCGAAACTGCTACATGGAAAAAATTGAAAGGTGGCGCATTGTGAAGTACTCCCCATGGGGAATAACATATGTTAATGATGATGTCATAGGTGCTTTCATTATGATGTCATCATTCGACAAGCAAAAGTGTCATCAAAGTGTCATCATCCCTGTGACATCAATGTCATCGACAAAGTGTCATCCCTGGTGTTGGGCTAGCGGCTAGGGTGCCGGCTTAGGATTCCTAGGATCCTGGGTTCGAATCTCGGTCGATCGACGAATTAATGCCAGGGGGGTTGACTCAGCCTGTCATCCTTCCGAGGTCGGCTAATTGAGTACCAGTTCACTGGTAATTCCCTGTTTGTCGTTGAAGGCGGCAAAAAGGGTTGGCGTCAGGAAGGGCATCCGGCCGTAAAACATTGCTTCAAAAAGGGTACCAAAAAACAACAACTACCACGGTCCCCGAAAAGGCCAACCCCCGCTTTGCAGGGAAAAATGGCCTCTAAACGGTGGTTTATTCGACAAGCAAAACGCTAGATCTGATCAGTATGAAAAAAAGATTCCTCTGCAACTGCTAGTCCGACGGACATGAAATTTTCAGAATATGAGCGGCTCCTCGCTCCTGTAGAATTTTTTTCAATGACACTCGTGTCATAGGTCACGTTGTACAGGCGCCATCTTGGAAAAATCGAAAAAAGTTGCACCTCTATATCTCCGAAACTGCTCCATGGAAAAGATTTAAACTCAATGTCAAATACTCTCCTTGGGGAATAAGATATGTTAATGATGATGTTATCGGTACCTTAATTATGATGTCATAATTCCACAAGTACAACACTTTATTTGATCAGTATGAATTTTTTTTTCTCTGCAATTCTTAGTCCAATTGACATGAAAGTTTCACTATAGGAGGGGCTCCTCCTGTAGAATATTTTAATGATAATTATGATGTCATAGGTCACGTGGTACAGGCGCCATCTTGGAAAAACTTCACACCTCGATCTCTGAACCCACTCCATGGAAAAAATTGAGACCTGGCTCATTGTAAAGAACTCTCCATGGGGAATAACATGTATTAATGATGGTCATAAGTGCGTCCATTATGACATCATAATTTGACAAGTACAAAACTTCATCTGATCAAGATGACATTTCTTAAGTGTCATCTAGGGAAAAATTTGTGGAGAAAAAAAAATTGATGACGTCATCGGTAAAGTGGTTTGGCCGCCATTTGTTTCAACACAAAATCCTTCAAAACCACTAAAAACGCATCCTGGTGAGGGTCTGCAATCTCTAATTGTTCTTTCTTGTTTTTAGACCGTTTTTCGTTTCTGGATTGGACTAATTTCTTTTATATTTTATATTATTGACTTGATTTATTACTCGGTTTTTGACTTTATATTGGAAAGTGAATGCCCCTATTTATATAGCTTACATTTCGCACCTATTTATATCGCCCCCATGGTACACAGCTTACATTCAGCAAGACCAGTCATTTGCACCGACCACGTTTCCTAAACATGCCGCTCTGTGAAGCCACATTTATATAAATTTAAATGTTATTAACCCTTTTGTAGCTATTGCATTCATACGATGCCTGCCGTTGCAGCTGCTCTTGGCATAATTTGCTGTTGTCATATTGCACCTAGATTTCAAATATTTTTATTTTTCCTGTGCAAATATTCCACCCCTCCTCCACCACCCAAGCTAATCTTGGTCAGAACCCATCTTATCGCGATGGATGGTAGTCGCAATTCTACACTTCTAAGCTCTCCGTCACCTTGATGAATTGCTATGGGCATCAAATGATGCCGTGGTATTGCAGGCCTCTTATTTCAAATACTTCTGGCACGCACATACTCTGCTGACCTCCCCTCCATGTTCACCACCCATGGCCATGTTCCTCAGTGCTCATATAGTCACGAAGTAGGAGAGACATGCATCTGCGTCTCTTTATCGCCCTATGTAGGCCAGATGGTGAAGTGGCGTGGCGACTGCATGGTACTGTCTATCAATTTTATTCACTTGTTACTGCAATACTCGGCTTAATGCCCCTAATTCCCTGAGAGAAGAATGTTCGTGGGACTAGAGAGCAAATCGATAAACTTTTCCGCAATAACATTTTTGAAGTGTGGTGTCCACAGAATGTAGCTTTGACTTATTCAAAATGTCGTTGGTTGTTTCACCCAACAAGGTGCTAGGGAATTTTGGTTCTTGCTCATGATCAAAAATAAATAAATATGGAGATCCTTGTTTACATTGAATGCCAATTGAGACATAGAAACATATGAAAATTACAAACCACAGATAAGGTAAAAGGAATAATTGGAAAACAGATTCAAAATGAAACGTCACATTAAAAACAAGAATGGCACTCTGTAGAGCGCATACCTCCGCCTAGCTCAATAGTTTATGTTTTGTATCCCACTGGTAGGCCGGATCTGGATTCGGACCTGAACCAAAATCTAAGCGGCTTGTTCTTGTCACCTAACTAACTCATCCACCTAGTTTTACCATAATCCATACATTCTTTTTTGAAATATCATGCTATGTATTGTTTTTGGACCTATTTCTCAACGGTGAAGAATCACTTTGGAAATCCTAGTATCCAGATCCAGATCTTCACTAAAATCGAATTATTTCGACCTTGGCACACACCCAACCTCGCCACCAAATTTCGGCCAAATCAGTCCACAACTCCTTGAGACATCCTGTTCACAGACAGACAGGGGTGAAAACATAGCCTCCACCACCGAAGAGATATTCTTCTCGTCTAGAGTGGACAACTTTTTGCGACAATTAATTGGGTGTGCACAAATGTGCATTCTAAAACAAAAACATAATTTGGTTAAAAGGATGATTTTTTAATATAGGTCAGCTCTCTTAAATGAGCAAATTAAAAAGTCTTCCTCATTACCCATTTCCTGACTGTCTCTCTCCCCGATGTTTCTGTAGTCTGTACCCCATAGCTCCATCAAGACAAACAAGCTCTCTCTGTGCTTTGTCCCCCAAATATTCCTACAGGTCGCACAAGATCTGCCAGCAACCCTCTGGTGGTTAAACTGCCGAAATCTCGGGTCTCTGCTCACCTTCACTCTTTTATTCCTCTTTTCTCCCGCCTCTGGAACAAACTCCCACACTCCCTTCAATCCCACTCCTCCCTCCAGGTCTTTAAAACAGCTGTTCACCACCATCTCTTATCTTCCCCCATCCAAAACCTTGATCTTTTCTACCCCCACTAATTCACCCCAGATCCACCTTGTTTGAAATTCCAACTTCTTTCCTGGAAGTCCTGGCAGTGTCCCCATATGTTTTATACCTCTCCCACCCGCCCCCCCCCTTCCCATGCCTCTCCCACCCCCCCCCCCCCCAAAGCCCTCTCCCTCCCACAGATCTCTCGATGTCCCTGCTCTCAGATGTTGTGTTTGTGTTCCTCCCCCTCTCGCCCCATCTTGTCTACCGCTCCCCATGTTATATGTTTTATGTGTCGGTTTGTCTTTCTGTGTGATTAATGTTAGCTCTTTCACGAGCCTCGATGTTGTATACAAAAAAAAAAAAAAAAAAAACAATAAGATGGAAGCTTTAGAAAAAGGAATACAAAACAACACGTTCCATGATGAAAATTCCTAAAAAAAATGCCCGATGTCATGGAAATAGCAGGAAAAAAAAGCAAGCTGTATCCATGCAGCGAAAGCAGGTGGTACTGGAATGGCTTGAGGGATCATGCACACTTACGAGGAGATACCGCGACGCAGAGCTGTGCAGTCCGTTGCAAATGGCCGTAATAATGCGTGACAGGTTGTTCTCTATTGTTGTGTCTGTTGCCTGAGGAGCCTCATATCCGCGGTAGGCACTGAAAAAGAGAAACATGGAGCTTGCAGGAAGATGCAATTTAAACCTCTTTTTTAACTCTGTGTGTCCTCTTGGCTTCCAAAATACAATCCAACAAATACTACAACATAATATTGAAGGAAATATTCGCTGCAATGCAAATAAATCTAGGGGGGAAAAAACCCACGAACCATATGATAAAGAAGACAATCAGAATGCGAAGACAACTGGTGCAGGTGAGCTTGAATGATTATGAATATAGATGATAAGGCAGAGATTATAAATGCAAGTAGAAAGTAACATATCTTATGCAAAGAAGAAAATAGTTGAGAAATAAGTGGACAAAACATCGTTTTAGTTAAACGAACCCGTTTCCATCAAAGGTAAAACAAAGTCGAGTCAAGGTAGGCCCCTCAGGAACGAGGAGCTCCAAACTGGTCGCCGCTTGATGTCGGGCCATGGCGACGAGGGGCTCTCCCTGCGCATGGTCACAGTAGTAGTAGAGGCTGGGCACAAGTCTGGAAAGGTCATAGGGATAGTGGATAAATAAAGTCAGAAAAATAATATGGTGCATTCCACAAATATAGTGCATTGTCTTTGTCAAACTTGCCAAAACCTAACAGGAAGTAAGCATCAACGTGTGTGTGTGTGTGTGTGTGTGTGTGTGTGTGTCCTCCAGTGTGTGTGTGTGTGTGTGTGTGTGTGTCCTGCAGTGTGTGTGTGTGTGTGTGTGTGTGTGTGTGTGTGTGTGTGTGTGTGTGTGTGTGTGTGTGTGTCCTCCAGTGTGTGTGTGTCTCCTCCAGTGTGTGGGTGTGTGTCTCCTCCAGTGTGTGTGTGTGTGTGTGTGTGTGTGTGTGTGTGTGTGTGTGTGTGTGTGTGTGTGTGTGTGTGTGTGTCTCCTCCAGTGTGTGTGTGTGCATCTCCTCCAGTGTGTGTGTGTGTGTGTGTCTCCTCCAGTGTGTGTGTGTCTCCTCCAGTGTGTGTGTGTGTGTGTGTGTGTGTGTGTGTGTGTCTCCTCCAGTGTGTGTGTGTGTGTGTGTGTGTGTGTCCTCCATTGTGTGTGTGTGTGTCTCCTCCAGTGTGTGTGTGTGTGTGTGTGTGTGTGTGTGTGTGTGTGTGTGTGTGTGTCTCCTCCAGTGTGTGTGTGTGCGTCTCCTCCAGTGTGTGTGTGTGTGTGTCTCCTCCAGTGTGTGGGTGTGTGTCTCCTCCTGTGTGTGTGTGTGTGTGTGTGTGTGTGTGTGTGTGTGTGTGTGTGTGTGTGTGTGTGTGTGTCTCCTCCAGTGTGTGTGTGTGCGTCTCCTCCAGTGTGTGTGTGTGTGTGTCTCCTCCAGTGTGTGTGTGTGTCTCCTCCAGTGTGTGTGTGTGTGTGTGTGTGTGAGTCTTCTCCAGTGTGTGTGTGTGTGTGTGTCTCCAGTGTGTGTGTGTGTGTGTGTGTGTGTGTGCGCGTGCGCTCCAAAACACCAGAACCATTAAATCCAAAACACCAAAACCAAAACCAAATGTAAACACACCTTTTTTGAAGATAAATTAATGAGAGTGCGCTCGAGAAGGTGATTTTGCAAGCCATGGCGATACAGTCGACAGCGGTCATTTTTTTTACATATGCTTACTGATGGCCTCACACCCTCATTTTAACTACGATTCGATTTCTGTTTTCATTTCTGGTAGTTGCCAAGGTAGACAGACTCGTTGAAAACAAATTTTGTGAAATTTGTGAACAATCCAAATTTATTTTAAAATCCACGTACGTTTCCTGATGGCCTCACATCCTCATTTCAACTCCGATTCAATTTCTGTATTCATTTCTGGTAGTTGCGAAAGTAAATTAAGTTTCAGTGAAAACAAATTCTGTAAAATTTGTGAACAATTCGAATCAATTTTAAAATCACCGCCATGAGGCCATGAATCGCTTTTAAAGGTTACTATATGCTATGCATTCTACCAACCTGACCTTGCGCCCTGTTCCCTTCAGGGATTATTTGTGGGGTCTACTTGACTAATATTTACATTTTTAGAGGTCCCTCGAGGTGGTGCATACGAAATTAAAACAAATATGGTGAAAACGGATGTTTTAAAATGAAATCACATCATTCTGTGCACTCTGCAGGCAAAAGTAGTCATGTGATCCACGCATGGACCTGCAGGCAGGATGACGCTCTATCTGCAGGGCTTATGTTGCACGTGATTGTAATAATAGATGTACTTGAGGCTGTTACACTTGTGCAAAAACAAGTTTGGGGGAAATCTGTAGTTTTTGAGGTCATATTGTAGAATTTGCATTTTGAGGCCTTGCTGGTCGAAGTATGTATCTGGATGAATCACACCACTCAAATCGTCCATGCACATGTGCTGGTAGTTCGGTAGAGATGGTGTTACAGTTTTGAGTGATGGCTTCCGCTCAATTGTGAATCGCTTAATCATCCTCTCTCAATAATGGCGGACAACCACAATATCTAGCCATCGACGGTGTTTCATAAAAGTGCTCTGTAAAATGTTCCGAACACAAAAGCGAATACTTTGTAGGCCTGATCCACACTCGGGTATTTCGGACAAACCTGGTCCAATCTCTGGCAACCCTTGGATCTTTCATCGATTGGTGCAGCTTGAAACCATCTCGGTTTGCATTAAAACAACCACCAAGGATGCATCGACCCAGAATATTTGTAAAAATTCGAAAATTATTCGCCGTTTCAGGTAAATCGTACTGCAATGTAACCCGTAGACAGTACGGATAGGGCGTTCGACTTCCTGGTGTGGTGTCACGGCTAACCATGAAGAAGATGATTTCGACTTTTAATCACAAAATGTACCCACTTTATTTTTTAGGGTTTGAAGGAATAGATTAGCGTCGAGGTGGTCTGAGCATTTCGGTTCCCCTTTCAGGCTAGACTTGTATGCATCATTGTGGGAAGAAAGCGAAAACAAAAACCAATTACTTGGGTATAACTATCTCAAGGGCTCAAGAATTTTGACCACTGAAAATTCCAGCTTTTGACCAACCGTCAGGGATAAAATGATTCATCTTACCTACGAGGAGACAACTGAACATGACCATGTTACCTTGGTGGCTAAGATGAGACATTTGCAGTGCAATATGACAATATTAGCACAACAACGAACCATATTCTCACTCGTCCCTTGGTAAGGAATAGCAGGCATATCCCCCAATTTATTTTTAAGGTGCGCCTATGGAAGAGGAATAACCGATGGAGCTCCTGGGGCTTCCTATCAACGACTGTTCATCCTGTCGCTAATATTTCCAAATTCACCTCAAAAGCCACCCTCTGACTCTGGAATTCTTCTTCAACAGCGCCATGTCTCTACTTTGCTCCACTCAACTTGTAAGGGTGTACAAAACCTTCATCTGAATTGCCAACGTGAAATGTCTACGATGGGCCGGCAGTTGGCTGGCTAAGAGCAATCAGGGATGGTGACTGGCTGACTGGCTGGCTCGCTTGCTGAGAGCGATTGGGCAAGGGTGGGCTGGCTGGCAAACAAAGCTATCCACCCCACTGAACAAGAGTTATTCGGACGGGCAGTCAGCTGGCCATGAGCAATCCAGGTAGGTTGCCTGGTCAAGAATGATCTGGGCGGGCAGCCAGCAAGCCAAGAGTGATCCAAGCGGACAGCCGGGTTGCTGGATAAGAATGATCGGGGTGAGCAAGGGCCCAGATGGCTGGCTGAAAGCAATCTGAGAGGGCGGCAGTCTAGCTAAGAACGATCTGGGTGGATGGCCGGCTGGCTGCAAGAGTAATCCAGGTGGTTCACACAGACAAGCAGGCACATTAGATGGGCACCCAGAGAAATACGCTCAGCTGACGCACTGAGAGAAGCAGGTACAGCAGGCAAGCAGGAAAAGCATGCTCAGTGGGAAGGTAAGACAAGCAGATGGGTACTGAGAAAAGAAGGCACAGCAGACATGAACCCAGAGAAGCAAGAGCAGCAGTGGCAGTGGGTCGGTGTCAAGAGAAGCTAACAAGATCCAGGAAGCCAATTATAAAAATTGGTAACGGTCAAATTGATTGGGTAATGTGGATCAATGTCAAGCAGTCATGACTTACCTGACCAATGCCAATGCAGAAGTGTGCCTCACTCGCCCATCCTCGTCTCCAAGCAAAGAAAGGAGCACATTTAAGGTTCCGTCCTGCAGATGCCTTCTCCGCAAGAGTGTCTACACAAAAGAAGGTAAATTAAAAAGGTAATGAGTGAGGGATCTCATTGCATTTAACAGAAACTCCATGAAAAGGTATGCAAAACTTCAACAACAAGTCAGTTTTACAAACCTGCACCCAATAATGTAACAATAATGTGTGTTTGTCACACTTTACGGGGACAGTCTTGAAACACAGTTTGGAAAAAAGTGTTATTAAACATGAACAAAACTAAATAAACACCAATAGCAATATAAAGGGAAACCATATTTATCTGTAGAAGACAGCCGTCTCATAATGATCAATGGAAAATGTAATTGGGCGGAAAACATTCTGGTTTCCGGATGAACACAATCCAAAAATAAAATATAAATTGTGACCCTATTTGTGTGCAGCCGAACACAAGACAAGGGTACAGTCAACCAAGAGTGACCCAAAGTAACTACTCCATGGTTCAAGTAAAGACAGTAGATCATTTCAGGCGACATTTCATCTGCGACTCACGAACAACTCTGTCCCTTAGTCCTCGCTCTGACACGTGTCTTGGTTATATATTCATTCCCAATAGTCTGCCAGTTACACTTGTTTATGCCAATACACAAGAACAAGACATGCCTGTATACAAAAGCATGCCTCACTGGTAGTCATCGGTCGAAGGAGCTACAACCTCATTGCCGTTTCGGCCCTTTCAACCTCGATACAGCTCACCAGCCCAATGTCACCCACGTCATCCTTAATACGCACACATACAGGAGGTACACACACAAAGAACAAACACAGAACACAATCCAAAATTTGCAATTAAATCATCACTTATTTTTTGTACAGGATCTAAGGCTCGTAGTGGACACACAAATGGACATACAGACAAATATACGAGACAACACACAGGGCGGGAATGTTAGACGAGACACACAGCGACTGAGTTGGGGGGGGGGGGGGGGGGGGGAAGTGCTGTCATTTCCTGGGGCAGTCTGGGTACAAGCAGTATCACAACAATGGCGCCGCCTTTCTCACTGCACTCAGCGGACATTTCCTGAGAAGGAATTCCATCCTCCCCAACATATTGGGATTGTCAATGCTCTTATCCTTATAAATGCTTAACATCACACAAGGAAGCAGCACGTACCATTTTTAAAGTATTTAGTATCATTCGGTGGGGGTTTTAAACACCAATCTCCCAGACTCGGAGTGGATGCTCTAACCATTAAAAGACAGACCATCTGGTGAATTTGACTTCATCTTCGTTAAATGGCCCCAATTATTAAAGGGTCAAGCAGGGGGAATGGTTATGCCCCAAGTCTTTCATGAACCCGCCTGGTGTTTAAGGGGCAGGAGTTTGTAGCTTCTTCGGGGTGATGGCAATAACTAGACCACTCTTCACGAAAGACACCTAGCTAGTCCAGCAGATAAGTGAAACAATCGTTAACTTCATGATACAAGCATAAAAATTGCTAAGCAATGTCTCTTTTTAAAGACCCTTTCAGAAGTTCTCCAAATTGGCATGGTTCTATTTTTGAGGCAATGTTTTTATGGCCTGATGCCCTTCCTAACGCCAACCCTTAGTCGCCTCTTACGGTGCGCAGGGATACGGTGTACCTATTCTAAACCGGGGTGCACACCAGGATCATTCATCCCAGCAAGCTGGTACTCAATTTGCAGACCTCGGAAGGATGACAGGCTGAGTCAACCCCCCTGGTGTTAATTTAGCGATCGACCGGGATTTGAACCCAGGATCCTAGGATCCAAAGCCGGCACCCTAACCGCTAAGCCAACACCAGGCTCAACACCTTTACTCAACACCAACACCTTTAGACCTTGATTATAAATTATGTAAGACGTTTTCTGATATTTTGAGCGCCGTTATATTAACATCAGCGACAAAAGTTGTTATTCACATACTTTAGTGAGACAGGATTCTAATATGGTACTTATTTCTTTTAAATTGGATGCTAATGACAGCTTTGTGCTTTTCTGTCTAGGTTTCGGCCAAGTAAAAAAAAAAAATGTTTCTCGTCCCCGCCCGCTTCCTTTTTGGTCGCCGCCTACTTTTATTTACTATTTTATACTATTTTTTTTTAAATATATACTTGTTTTTTTAAAAATCGTTTTGCGAAGAAACTCGTTCTAAAACTTGCCGTTTCCGGGCGTTTGCTGATCGTATCTTGTGCATTGATGATCTGAACTATTATGGATCCCGCCCTCTAACGGAACTTCCTGGTTAATACATGCCTGGCTTAACGCAGACACTTTGTGCTAAAGACGGTCAATTCTCGCAGCGGTTGTGCACTGGGCAAGTGCAATTTACGTGTAAAAATCTTGCATTTCATACTTTTAATGGTACAAATTTGAGTAGGGAATATGACGATATTCGTGTGTGCAAGCATACCTTCGTCGACAAAAGTTTTGAAGTCTTGGTTCGCGAGATCAGTTGTAGATGAGAAGCGAACGTTGAACGATCTCTTCGCTAAATTTGCCAGTGGAGAATTTGACGATGGAGATGACATTGGTGATGGATACCAAACAACGAAAGTGAGTTGGCATCGTGATATAGCGTAAATATTTAAGCCATATCAAGACATACATTTTCTGGTGTACTTGTTTTTAAATACTTGGTGCATTAAAAAATCCATATGTAGCTGTAACGCCATACTTGGATGGCCTAGTACTAGTTGTAGTTTCGTGTATTCTGAAGTGTGAATACAGTCAGGCCATAGTCCTACCCTATGATGTGGGTTTAATGGTGGGAGGTGGGAGTACAACGCGGGTCTCTGAGTGAGAAGCTAGGTATCTAGGCCCTGTTGTAGTTAATAAAGTAGGCCTAGATTTCTGCAGTATTGATTTTTCATTTATTTCGTCAAAGAAAATACAATCACAAAGAATGGCAAAATAAAAATATTAACAGAACATGTAGTATATATAGAGGGGCTAGCTAGTGTATACATGTTGGTGGGGTGCACTCACAAACACATACTCAACTCACTTGTTTTGCTTGTTTAGGATAGCCCATGAAAAATTAGTACTCATTTTTTAGTATTATTTTTTAATAAATTGTTTGATCCCATTGTATGTAAATTTTTCAATATATCATGTGGTTTTGTCTACAGGTAAAGGTGAATATTGGTGAAAGTAAGGACAAGGTGGATGTGTCCGCAAAATTGGACGAGTGTCTAGCAGACATTGTGTCATGCCTCGGCCGTTACATCGAGTTTGTTGTCACAGAGGCAGCTGCAGAACCACGAGCAAATGCACACACCATAAATCCCTTTTCCATCATGATGGCAGCACAGAGAAGCTACAGAAACCTTCCAGCACAGTATCCAGAGGTTAAGCCAAACAAGAAAATACAACTAAAAAATGACATACTGAAGTGGTTGGCAAGGAATGAGCTTGGTTGGACTCATGGAATGAGCATCATGGATGACATGTACAAGATTGACATGTCTCACTGGGATTTCTTACTTTAATATTTATGGAACAGACCATAAGATAGACCAAGTCCTATAGGTCATTAGTTTCACTATGTTGGGGGAGGGCAAACTGTTGATTAAACATATATTATTTAGTCCCACTTCTGGTTTTGTAAGAGGGAAGGATCAGCCTTCCAATGAAACTACAGTAGTTGTTTTTTAGGATTTCATCAATCTTTTGGTCTGTTCTCTGAGTAGTCCCCAATATGAACAATTCTTGTACTATTAGTGTATTATTGTGTATTTATATTAAACAAGGACACATACCAAATTTAAACATTGTCATTGTTTCTTTTTTGTTTTATTCAAATATAGTTTGTCCAGTGTAACACATGACATGTTCCATTGATTGATTCTATTCATATGCCATTTCAGTTAAAACATATATTTATTTGCTAATTTGGAAATGAAATTGCAGGCCTTTCGGTAACAATCAACACTGGCATGTTTCACATTACATTGAACAAACTATAGAGTCTTTAAGACAGCCACAGTGGTCATTCAATTCATGGCAGCCATCTTGGAAAAAAATAGCAAAAAAATGAAAATAGTAAATAGTAAGGGCCTCCCTCCTCCTTTTTTCAAAAAAGTCTGGACGAGAAACTTTTTTTTTTTTTTTACTTGGCCTTACATGTTCTCTCAAGTTTTCATACATGTTCTAAGGCTCGTAATGGAGTGCGCACGCACGCACACACACACACACACACAGCAGAGGAAGAGGGTGATGAGGATATGATCTGGAAGAGGAGTGATCTGGAAGAGAATCTCGTTAAAAAGATAGAGGTGAGAATAACACCAAGTGAAGAAAGGCCACAACTAATTTGACTACATAATTATAATAAATGAACAAAAGCACTAATCAGCAGAACAAACAAAGCTTTAAAAAATAATACCAAAATATAGCCACCCTGAAAAAAAATGAACAGTGAATTTTGCAGCAGCACTATTCATTCAGGAAAAAGCAACAACGAAACACCACAAGAACAGAACAGGTTCCACAAATATCGCCCTGTACCACCATGGAAGGAAAGACTTGCCCAAAGGAAATCAAAGCCCAAAACTAAAGAGGAGAATCCAGAAAAGAAAATGCAAATATAAAATTGAAGATAAATACCTGGAGGTAATTAATGTTTTCTGAAAACAAACTAAAAATTGAAATGATAGCAAGGAAAATAAAACGACTATGACGAGGATAACATGAGGAGAAAACAAGGCCTGATGTTTGAAAACAACCCTAAAAGATTATACCGTGATCGAGGGAAACGGAAGCATAATATGTCATCCCTGCCTGAAAAAGATGAACTGGAACGATTCTGGAAAGGAATTTATGAAGATTGAAAAGAACACAAAAACGAGGCAGAATGTATCCGAAACTTGAAAGAGAAAAAGCAACATCTTGAAGAAATGCCCCCAGTAATAATTGATGCAGAAAAAATAAGACAACAACTTGTAAAGATGGAAAACTTCAAAAGCCCTGGCCCAGATGGAATCCCAAACTGGTCAAAGCAATTTGATGCTCTCCACATTCACGACGCTCAAGCATTAAATGAACTTATCCAAGGGGATCAGGAAATGGATGAATGACTTGCAGAACGTAACGCCTTCCTCATGCCAAAATCTGAAAAGACCCAAATACTCCACATATACCAGCCAATAACCTGTATACCAACAACATACAAACTTTTTAACAGGAATCATCACAGAAGCAATGTGCCCCCACCTAACACAACAAGGAGGCCTAGAAGCATAACAAAAGCAATGCAAGAGAGGATGTTATGGTACAATACACCACTTACGACGAAACAAGGCCACACTCAAAAATTGCAATGCGAGAAGGACCAAATTGGCGACAGCATGGAGAGACATTAACGTCTAATTTAAAAGGGACACTGTCAAAAAAAGCTTTTGACAGTGTCCCACATTCATGGATGATAAAGTGCATGCAAATGTACAACATAAATCCCCAAATAATCAAACTGATTGAGAAAGCCATGGATCTATGGAATACCACACTAATTGTGCAGCACTCAGAAGGAAAGATTGAAATATCAGGAGTAAAGATCCAACTTGGGATCTTCCAAGGAGACAGCATTTCCCCTCTCCTGTTTTGCCTGGCCCTGGACCCATTAAGTAATCTCATTAATGAGCATGGGCACGGATACACTCCAACATCCAACAAAATAACATCAAAATAAAGAAAGGTGATGCACCTACTATACATAGATGATTTATAACTCCTTGCTCCGAACACAGAAAAATTGGCAGAACAAATGAAATTAGTGAAAAGGTTCTCCGACAACATTCAAATGGAATTTGACCTAGACAAGTGTGCCAAGTGCACATTTAAGCAAGGTAGACCAACAAAAATGGACAACACTATGCACAAAATGGTCTACAAAAATCAGTGCATCCCAAGAATGTACATGGCGAGGAAAGGAGGTGCCGGCCTGAAGAAACTCAATCAAGTGCACAGAGAAACGACAGTAGGATTAGCAGAGTACGTGAAAAGCTCAACAGACTAATGAATACAATTTTTGTACAAGCATGAACAAAACAAACCAGAAAAATGTATCTCACTCACCTTGAAAAAAACTTCCAAAAGCAGGTGAGATTTGAAGATGGCACGCACCAACCCAAAACAGCAACAAATACAGCCCCAACGAATGCAAAAAAGACAAGAAAAATACATGAAATACCAGCAGATACATAGTGACAACTGGAAGAAAGATAAAAGAGCAGGGAAATATAAAAAAGACGGACAAATTGAAGATAGACAAAGAAGGATCACTGGAATGGCTTATAGGAGGTCAGCTCAACTGGGATTGAGAACAAATCATTGTTAATGCCCAAGACCAAGGACACGACATGAATCGCTGTAAGAATATAGCAGGACTGAGTCAATCGGACAAGTGTAGATTCTGCAAGGTAGAAACAGAAAGCATGAGTCACCTCTGATGAGGATGTAAAAAACTCATGTCAGAACAGCTCCACACCCAAAGGCACAACAAGGTATGTAGAGTAATCCACTGGGCCATCTGCAGAAATTTCAATATCTCAGTTCCACAAAACTCATGGAAACATGAACCAAAAGCAATAATTGAAAACAAGGACATACTGCTCATGTATGACCTGATGATCCCATCAAGTGTGACATCCAAAATAAAGCACTGCGACCGGACATAGTACTCAGACAAAAAGGAAAAAGAGGGTATTGCAAATTGAGGTGTCAGTTCCCAGATATTTTGGTCTAAATAATGTAGATATCAAGAAAATAACCAAATAGCAAGGCATCAAGAATGAAGTGATCCTGGAAGCTGAAGAGTGCCGAAATTGTTTCCAGTGATAATTGGAGCAATGGAAATGATAAAGAAGAACTTCACAAATATCCTACAAACCATCGCTAGGCATTACAATACGATAACCTTCAATATCCTACAAACCAAACATTACCACAAAAGAACTACAGTTGGAGGTTGTATGGGGCTCAATGAAAATTTTAAAAAGAGCCCTTGGGACAAAACCCTGAGAACAACACAACTTCACAGTTGACCCATGAATCACAATCCTTCACCGAAGCAGGGGTAGATACTTCGGGGCTTGGGAGGACTCCATTCCACCTTTTAAAACCCAAATTATGGAGATGGCAACCAATGACACAAACAAGACTTGTGGTGAAGCAGTTGCCATGAAGCAACTTGCCTTCACCTCATGGAAGGCTAATCCAACTGAAGGTAATCTCAGTTCCTTCCACAAAGCTCAGAACAAGTGTGTGTCTACCCTCAGGAGAGCCAGGAAACAATATCTCTCGACTCTCAAGACTGAACTCTCCAACCTGTCTCCCTCCTACAAATCCTGGTGGCGTCTGGTCAAATCTGTTTCTGGTGTTTGTTCCCCTTCCATCCCATCGCTTACCTCAAATGGCCACACAGCTGACAGCACACGTGAAAAAGTGAATGCCTCAACTCTGTGTTTGCCTCACAATCTTGTGTCCCGAACCCGTCTCTCTCTATACCCACCTTACCCAGTTTTACCCAGATGCTCATGGACTCTGTGTCCTTCTGTCCTGACAAGGTGGAGAAGTTTTTGCCAAACCTCGACTCTGATTCTGCAACTGGATCAGACGGCAACAGCCCACGGGTCCT
This sequence comes from Myxine glutinosa, assembly GCF_964187855.1. Classification (NCBI taxonomy): domain Eukaryota; kingdom Metazoa; phylum Chordata; class Myxini; order Myxiniformes; family Myxinidae; genus Myxine; species Myxine glutinosa. Next base: position 173,135,375 of record NC_136262.1, read on the forward strand.
AAAATCCTGCTCTGCCACTCTATTCACCCTCTCTCTGTTCTCTTCACCCCCTCTTTTGCTCAAGGTCATCTGCCATCTGCTTGGAAATCAGCCAACATTACTGCTTTACACAAAAAATGTGCAAAAACAGATCCTTGCAACTACAGACCAATCAGCCTGCTCCCAATAATCAGCAAAGTTATGGATTTAAAAAAAGTTAAGTCATGGAATCAATCATTGCTTCTGACATCAAATCCTTCCTCTTCTCCAATGTCTTGATCTCCGATCATCAAATATGGTTTCAGACCAGGTCATTCTATGCTGGACGTGTAGCTTCTGCTGTCTCAACAATGGATGGAGGTCCTTAATGCCAAACAGGAAATCAGAGCTGCCTCCCTTGACATATCACGTGCCATCGATACGGTCTGGCACCCCGCTCTGCTCACCAAAGTCTCCTCCTATGGTATCCATGGAAATCTCCAAGCATGGCTTGTGGACTTCCTCTCTGGTCAAAGTCAACATGTGGCTCTGAATGGATTTCTCCCATCTCCCCTTCTTGTTCAGACTGGAGTTCCCCAAGGCAGTGTTGTGGGCCCTGTGATTTTTCTGGTCTTCATCAATGATCTCAACGACTCTCTGGAAAACCCTCTCTATCTCTTTTCTGATGACTCCACCCTCTGCCGCTCCATACCTCATCCCTCAGATCGGCAGTCTGCAGCCTCTTCACTCTCTGCAGACCTGGACAAAATCACAGACTGGTCAAACAAGTGGAACATGTCTTTCAATCCTGACAAATCTCACACTCACTTTGTCTCTCCGAAAAGACCGACTGGACAACCCTCCCATCTACTTTCAGAACAATCCTCTTGAAGAAGTTCTGTCACTCAAGCTTTTGGGTGTCACTATCTGCCATGAACTTTCATGGGAAAACCACATTTGGAAGCTGGCCTCCAAAACCAGTCGCCGACTGGGCATCCTCCATCGTGTGAAGTCCTTCCTTGGCACACCTGAGCTCATCACCACATACAAGGCTTTCATCCGCAGCTCAATGGAATGCTGTTCTCCCCTTTGGGCTGGTGCTCCTGCCTCACACCTGGCTCGGCCTCACGTTGTTGAAACCAAAGCTTTCAGAATCATTGGAATCTCCCACGATGAAGCTAACTCTGAGGGCCTTTCACTCACTCAACGCCGGCAGGTTGGTGGTCTTTCTGTTTTCTACAGACTCCTCTCCGTCCTAGCTCCACCAGCTCTATCTGTGCTCTGTCCCCCAGATATTCCTGCAGGTCGCATAAGATCTGCCAGCAACCCTCCTATGGTTAAACTGCCAAAATCAAAACTCTCTGCTCACCTTCACTCTTTCATTCCTCTTTTCTCCCACCTCTGCAACAAACTCTCACTCTCTTCAATCCCACTCCGTCCTCCAGGTCTTTAAAACAGCTGTTTACTACCTTTTCTTATCTTCCCCCATCCAAACCCTCGATCTTTTCGTCATCCCTCAGATCCTCGACTCGATTTCTTATCTACTTTTTTGAAATACCGACTTCTTTCCTGGAAGTCTTTGCAGTGTCCATGTGTTTTATACCTCTCCCAACACCCACCCCCCTTCCCATGCCTCCTCCCCCCAAGCTCTCCCCCTCCCACAGATCTCCCGATGTCCCTGTTCTCTACTGTTGTGCTTGTGTGCTTCTCTCTCTCTCTCCCCATCTTGTCTCCCGCTCCCTTTATCATATGTTTCGTTTCAATTTGGTTTTTTTTTGTGATTAATGTTAGCTCTTACACGAGCCTCGATTTTGCGTACCAAAAAGAAAAGACAAACACTTAACATAGCCACTGAGCTTGGGGGAAGTGCAGTCACTGCCATCACATCCTGGGATACTCTGGGTACCAGCGACGTCAAAAATGGCGCCGCTTTTCTCACTGCACTCAGTGCGGCATTTCCTCCTCCCCATGAATGCCAATTGATGGCGAAAGTCTGTGCTCTATCCTTTAAATGCTGAATGCCACAAGCGGGATGATATTTCAACTCCTGTGCCACAACATTCACCCCCCGACCCTCCCCGCCCCCCAAAACCCCCACGCCCAGTCCTTCATCAAGCTGCATCGTTTTCGCCCGTCTCAACGGAGCCGAGGAGTCCTCTCTCACAGAGAAAACAGTTAGTTGCCTTTTGAATAACTCTCGGAAATTTACGGTGACACTGCTCATTCATACTATGCGTTCCCGTTTGTCTTTTTCTTGCCCTTCCCAGTGTTGTGTTGTCAAACATGAGTCGCCAACTCTGGTGATATTTTGCATTGGTCTTTCTCAGTGTATGTTCTATACCATCACCTTCATCAAGTCTGACAGGGTCAAATAAGATTGGAAAAGCCTGCATTGCTTGGAATTGAGGAACATTGGATGCGATGTTCGTATAGCCATCTTGCCCTAACGCAAGTCTGTGGAGGTGACTTCAACTCCTCTACATCTTGGTGACAGAGACAACATTTGCTCCAGTCAGTCTTAAATCAGGTCAATTCCATTTTTTATACACTTGGTTGACTAAGGCCGAGGGTTTATCCCTTTAACACCTTTAGCCAGATGCACTTTCCTGTGTGGGATACAACCAGGTTCATGCAAATGTTGGACTACACCTAGTCCGATTGTTCATTCATTGTCATTTAATTCCTTTGCTATCTGTACATCATCCGAATAACTTCTGCCCCATCATCCTTGGGCTTGGCACATCCTGTCAATTCAGGTAAGGTTATCTAACGTTAATGGGCAAATTAGATAACATTTGGGACACTAAATACAAATCGTAGTAATTAGCTGACACCGAACCCCATGCTGAGTTTCACAGCAGCAATGTCACATGTGTGCCCTGGTAGCTCATTAACATTCACTCCTATGAGAGCTATCACAATTGCTGCGGCTATTCTTGTGGATAATCTGATGCAACAATTGATGTTTCCAATTCCAAGCAGGATGAAAACAAGCAAGACTTACACATCACAACTGTTTACTTGAAATGTAGGCGTAATTACACCCAAATACATAAGAAATCAGAATCATATTGTTGCGGTTATGAGAATAAAGGATAACCCCCCTCGTAGGTAGACGCACCACAACATGTAGCCTCGTTGTAGTATAGTTATTTCTTAGTGAATGTAAGGTAGTCCCCTTTCCTGTGTTAGTTTTGCGTTGAGTAGGCCAGTGAGCTTAGGTGTTCTTTTGGCGCTGAAATGCCACGTGCTGGGCCTGAACAAGTCTGGCAAGGCCGAAGGGAGGGGCTGCAGGGGGAGTGGCCGGTAAGCGCGAGCTGCCAATCAGAGCTCGAGGGGAGTGGCTAACCACGGCAACGGGAGGCGGAGCATGGAACATTCGGATAGGGCCGGGCCGGAGCCATAAAACCCTGCTCCGAGCCCCCCCGCCTGAGTTCAGTTGAGTGGAGCTGGAGAACGCACAGGAGACGAGTCAGAACGAGAGAGAGAGAGAATCGCCCAGCCCCTGAACAAGTCGAAGTACTTGCATTGAATTGCCTATTATCGTCGTTGTACATGAACTTTCCCCATGCCCGTGCCCTGCACTCTGCTGCGCTGTAAGAATCGCGCTCGTGAAGACGACCCGTTCCGGGCCACAGACACGAGATCTCCTCCCTGCCTGCATTTTTCCTGCATACGTGCTGAGACAGCCAGAGGGCCACGCCGGGCGAGCTGTCCCGGAGCGACCGACGGCAAAGCGCGTTTGGCGCGCGAACTTCCTTTCTTCTTCTTCTTCTTCTTCTTCCCCGTGTGCGTGAGTGGGCCCTGTGTCTGGGGATAAGTTAACACTGTTTAGCTTCTGCTCTGTGTCCCCTTTCCTTATCCTGATCACTGTACATAATAATGAATTGTGTTCTTCCTCTGATTTGACCGTTCCCGTCCCTTCCATTAATTGGCCTAGCATAGTACGAATAAAACCGCTTGAATCGGGTTCCATAAAAGTAACGGCACGAGTCATGTGATACGCACACAGCTCGGCGTAATCGATTAGCGTGGCTTGTGCGAGGTCCGGTCCCCATTTTCGTGGCAGCGTGGGTCAAAGGTACGTGCGGCGTCGACACGATACCCTTTTTCACGCTTGCTGCGGAAGTGGCGATTCGGCCTTGTGGACACGAAGACCCAAGGGGAAAAAGGGGTTTGGTCCCCCCTTTGTAATGTGGACGGGCTTCGGGAGATTCTTTCCCCGAACTGATGGCGAAACTGGACAATATGTTACCTTAGCTTTCAACATCCTTAAAGTTCAGCACATTTCAAAACGAAAATTATCAAAAACGAAAATTTTGAGGAAACAGGCCTCGAGTGACAACTAATACACATTTTGTCGTCATGGCTGCCATCTTGCAAAAGGGCAGCCATCCTGATTTTATTTTTTTGGGGTGTGGCGAACGTTTTATTTCAAGAAGGTAACCCTGATAGATCATTTTTGCAAAATTTGGTGCTTGTATCACAATTTGAATGATCGGGCCAAAATATGCGGTTATCTGCTGGGTCAACCATTACATGGGATCTTCGAAGTTGACCAATGCCACCAGTGCTGGCATATGGGTCCTCCAGCTTAACATCTATACGATGGATGGTGCACACTGATGGTGCACACACACACACACCCACCTGCTCCCGCATAAAAGCAACTTCCTGAACAACCAAACTCGTATCAATCCTCACGAAAAGAAATACCACAAAAAAGATGAACCATCAATTAACTGACCACCTAATCCAGTACTAATTAATACACGACCGTAACTGCTTCTAAAACTCCTTCCAAATGTACAATGACTAAGAACCTCCCCAAGTCAACCCCTGGCCTTTCACACTTTTTCCACACACATCAGTCCTTGCCCTTCCCAACACCATCATATATGCGATGAATGAAAAATAAAAGATGAATTTACACTTAGAGTGTACTTTTAAATCGATGGGAAAAACCTCAAAAAACAATCCCAGTGAGCTTTTATATTATTTTGTCAAATAGACCTCAACAGATGGTCTCAGGTGACATTTCATGATGTGGAAAAAGGTCAGTGGGATTGTTTCCTTCCGACTGAGGCTCAGTACAGATCAACTGAAATTTATTTCACAATGAAGCCTGATTCTTACATCTCATTCGTATCAGAGCCCATCACAGATGTCATGGTTGGTTTGTTTAGCATTCCTGACTGAGAGAGGAAGGAGAGAGGGGGTGAATGGGGAGGGGGAGGGTGATGGGGCGACAGGGGGGGAGAGGAAGGGGGAGGAGAGAGAAGGGCGGAAGGGAGAGAGGCGGAAGGGAGAGAGCGGAAGGGAGAGAGGCGGAAGGGAGAGGGGCGGAAGGGAGATGGGCGGAAGGGAGAGGGGCGGAATGGAGAGAGGCGGAAGGGAGAGGCGGAAGGGAGAGAGGCGGAAGGGAGAGAGGCGGAAGGGAGAGAGGCGGAAGGGAGAGAGGCAGAAGGGAGAGAGGCGGAAGGGAGAGAGGCGGAAGGGAGAGAGGCGGAAGGGAGAGAGGCGGTAGGGAGAGAGGCGGAAGGGAGAGAGGCGGAAGGGAGAGAGGCGGAAGGGAGAGAGGCGGAAGGGAGAGAGGCGGAAGGGAGAGAGGCGGAAGGGAGAGAGGCAGAGGAGAGAGAGGCGGAGGGGAGAGAGGCGGAGGGGAGAGAGGCGGAAGGGAGAGAGGCGGAAGGGAGAGAGGTGGTCGGGAGAGAGGTGGAAGGGAAAGAGGTGGAAGGGAGAGAGGCAGAATGGAGAGAGGCAGAGGAGAGAGAGGCAGAGGAGAGAGAGGCGGAGGGGAGAGAGGCGGAGGGGAGAGAGGCGGAGGGGAGAGAGGCAGAGGGGAGAGAGGCGGAGGGAGAGAGGCAGAATGGAGAGAGGCGGAAGGGAGAGAGGCAGAATGGAGAGAGGCAGAATGGAGAGAGGCGGAAGGGAGAGAGGAGGAAGGGAGAGAGGCGGAAGGGAGAGAGGCGGAAGGGAGAGAGGTGGAAAGGAGAGAGGCAGAGGAGAGAGAGGCGGAGGGGAGAGAGGCGGAGGGGAGAGAGGCGGAAGGGAGAGAGGTGGTCGGGAGAGAGGTGGAAGGGAAAGAGGTGGAAGGGAGAGAGGCAGAATGGAGAGAGGCAGAGGAGAGAGAGGCAGAGGAGAGAGAGGCGGAGGGGAGAGAGGCAGAGGGGAGAGAGGCGGAGGGGAGAGAGGCAGAGGGGAGAGAGGCGGAAGGGAGAGAGGCAGAATGGAGAGAGGCGGAAGGGAGAGAGGCAGAATGGAGAGAGGCGGAAGGGAGAGAGGAGGAAGGGAGAGAGGAGGAAGGGAGAGAGGCGGAAGGGAGAGAGGCGGAAGGGAGAGAGGTGGAAGGGAGAGAGGAGGAAGGGAGAGAGGCAGAAGAGAGAGGGGAGGAAGGTATAGGTGGAAGGGAGAGGCAGAAGGGAGAGAAGCAGAGGGGAGAGAGGAGGAAGGAGAGACATGGAGGGCAGGGAAGGCAGGGAGTGGGGATAGGGGAGGAGAGGGATACCTCTCCCTGGATAGTGGAGGGAGAAGGGTGAAGGAGGGAGAGAGAGAGTGAGGTGGAAGAGAGAAGGGAAGGGAGACAAGGGGAGGAGAAAGAGGAGGAGGCAGCAGAGAGGGGGAGGAGGGAGAGAGGAGGAGTAAGGAAAGAGAGAAGGATGAGGGAGAGAGAGGAGGAGGAGGGAGAGAGAGGAGGAGGGAGAGAGGAGGGGGGGAGAGAGGAGGGGGGGAGAGAGGAGGCTGAAGCAGAGAGGGGGATGAGGGAGAGAGAGGAGGAGGGAGGGAGAGAGAGGAGGAGGGAGGAGAGAGAGGAGGTGGGAGGGAGAGGTGGATGAGGAAGAGAGAGGAGGAGGGAGGAGAGAGAGGAGGCAGGAGGGAGAGGCAGATGAGGGAGAGAGAGGAGGAGGGAGGAGAGAGAGAAGGAGGGAGAGAGAGGCATGTGAGGGAGAGAGAGGAGGAGGAGGGAGGGAAGGGATGGAGACAGTCAAGTGACAGAGAGGAGGAGGGAGAGTTATCACTGGTTCACAAGTTAAACACGGTAACAGAATTGTTACGTAACGCACCCTCTGACCATATGATACAACAAGAACTACACTCGGTAGAGCGCATACCTCCAGCAGGGCTGGTTGTTTTGTACTTTGTACCTTATGTTCAGGCCTCATTGTCTTTATACCTTTATACTTTCTGTAAATACTTTATGTTTTGTATCCCTCTGAAAGGCCAGACCTGGATTTGGACACCAACCAATATCGAATTGGCTTGTTCTTGTCATCCAACCAACCCGTACTCATCTACATAGTTTTGTCATAATCCGTCCACAACTTTTTGAAACATCGTGCAATATATTGTTTTTGGGACCATCTCAAAATGGTGAAGAATCACATCAATTATTGGATCCAGGTCGGATTTTCAGCAAAATCTAATCATTTCTTCCTTGTTACATACACTACCTCTCCCCCAAATTTAGGTATCCGTCCACAACTTTTTAAAATATCTGTTCACAAACAGACAAACACACAGACAAACACACAGACAAACAGAGAAGCAGACAGGAATGAAAACATGACCTCCATCCACCTTCGGTGGCCGAGGTAATCAGTTTATATTTACATCATACATATTTGAACCGGTGTGTACCCCGGTTTAGAATAGGTACACCGTATCCCTGCGTGTCGTAAGAGGCGACTCAAAGGGTTGGCGTCAGGAAGGGCATCCGACCATAAAAACATTGCCTTAAAAATAGAACCATGCCAATTTGGAGAAGATTGTCATGGGGACCGCAAGGCTAACCCCCGCTCTTGCAGGGAAAATGGCCTTAAAATGCCTGTTGTTGTGTTGTTGTATATTTGAACCAGATCCCTTCACTCGTTCACCTACCATGACCTCTGACCTTTGACCTCTTTTTGCTGAAATCTAATCACTCCATCTTTGCATCATAATAGATCCTTCCACCAAGTTTGGTCAAAATCCCATCACTGCTTCACAAGTTAGCACAGTAACAAATTTACCTAACGTGACCTCTAACCCTTGACCTTTGACTCCAAATTCTAAAGTTGTTCTTTGCATCATTAATACTTGTACCAATTTTGACTTAAATCCCTGCAGCAGTTCTTAAGTTATCCCGGTAATGGAACCTATCATGGACGGAAGAACAGACAGATGGACATTCAAACCCAAAAACATAACGCCTCCGGCGACTTCATCGGCGGAGGCAAAAAAAGTGTAGTCTGCTTTGCAAGAAGAATATAGAAGTTTAGATGTTTGTGTGCATCTAAAAGGTTCCAGATGGTCTAAAATAAAGCATCTAAAGGTCTAAAGGGTACGTTACAATAGTAGTTAGGATCTAAAGTGTCTAAGGCATTGAGAGGGTCTAATCTCTAAGTCTAAAGGATGTAAAGGGCCTAAATACCTAAATGGTCAAGGGTCCAAGCCACCTTAAGGGTTCTAAATCTGTTTAACTTGTTCAAAGTGTATGAGGGTTGTAAGGGGTCTAAAGGGAGCTAAGGATTTAAGGGGTGTAAAGGTCTAAAGGGTCTAAAAGTCTAAAAAGGGGTCTAAAGGATCTTAAAGTTAAAGGGGTATAACAGTTCTAAAGGCTTTTGGACGTCTTGGGTGTATAACGGTTCTAAAGGGTCTGATGGGGTCTATAGGGTCTGTACGGTCTGTAGGATCTTAGTGGCCTAAGAGTTCTAATGGTGTTTATAGTGTCTGCATGGTCTTATGGGGGTCTACCGGGGGTCTTGAGGGTCCAAAGAAAAGAAAACTCAACATTTAGCATTGTGACAGAAATCTTGGCCTTCGGCTCTGCTGTTGGTCCCCTCCCCACCTCCCATGCTCTCTCGGCCGTTCCTTTTGTCCTGTTGTGTGCTGATACGTTCTGTGCACCAATATTAACACGTTTCCATGAGCCTCGACAATGTATAGGAGAAAAAAAAGTAAATTCTCAGGAAGGAAAAGCTGGACATTTGTAAAGAGGATGTGGATGGTTAATGTGTGTATAAAAGATCATAGTTTGGATTGGGGATGATCTGAAATGATGGTGAACAGCAGTCTTGGGGTCGATTGAAGAGGATGTGGAATTTGATTCCACAGGAGGGAAACAAGTGCTTTCTACAAAGGGTTTTTCCTTTCCTTGAGAGAAGAGTCTGGCATCGGTCAGGCAATGATGTACTTACGGTGGTTAAACTCAACATATTTTAGTTCTAAGAGTCGAAACTTTCCATTATATTAAATTTGGACACTTCCAAAAAATCAAAGCAATCACCATTCAGTTTGTTTTAAAACGGAGCAAGACTGAAAGGTAATTTATTCAGCAATTTTTATTGTTTGCGGTGTTATTAAAATAAAATAGACAAACCATACAGATACCGAAAAAGAAAAACTTTGCACCTTTAATTTCCTCACTCAATACAAATTCACAGGATTCCCACTACTGTTGCAACAGTACACTAGTAGCATGCTGCATGGAATGTTTCTGGCCCGCCACTCGAGCCCAGCAGTGGCATTTTTTTCACAGCCATGGTGATATCAGCCACGGCAATATACGCAGCAGGTAACAACCGCCCTCAGCAGGTATATCAAACCTCAGGACGCCGCTTTTACGAGTTTATGATGTTTGAGGACAGCACTGCAATCTGTAAGGCATCTGTAAGGCAGCTTAGTCCCCACCAATGCCCCTTCATTACATACAAACCCAATTCGTCGTGCCACAGAAAGAAGCCGTTTGGTGCAACACACCTGCAGTGGTTCTTCATTTAACATTACCTAACACCGACCCATATCCGATTAATTACGATTTAATTGAACATTGGCATTTCACTTACTTAAATCCTGACTATAATTAACAGAACAGTGTGTGTGTGTGTGTGTGTGTGTGTGTGTGTGTGTGTGTGTGTGTGTGTGTGTGTGTGTGTGTGTGTGTGTGTGTGTGTGTGTGTGTGTGTGTGTGTGTGTGTGTGTGTGTGTGTGTGTGTGTGTGTGTGTGTGTGTGTGTGTGTGTGTGTGTGTGTGTGTGTGTGTGTGTGTGTGTGTGTGTGTTCTAACGTTCTGGCCTGATTGCATCCAGACTTGCTACATAGGATCAGCATGACCTCAATTTGTGCACAAAGGCGATTTTATACTTGTTGGTGGTCTTGGCAGGGAGGGGTCGGAAGTGGAGTGAGGTGGGATGCAAATTCTCTATGTAAATGTGTATTGTGTAGTGCCACCTACAGGTGGTAGAGGATATTACAAGTCAACACCCTTTACAGCACAGTATTCCTGTCCCAGAATTTTCCAGTGCAGTGAGCTATTTTGAATTACACAGCAAGAGGTATTATGGAGAGGTATTTAATAGGGTTAATAACATAATAACATAACATAATAAATATCCACTGGAATATATCATACAAGATGCGTAAACCATATTTTAAAGGACACCACACTCCACAATAGAAAGCCTTCCCCCTCCCCCAAGGATTTATTTAATTGGAACCATCTTGATATTACATATGGAAATATGGCAATATTTCAGGTATTCCTCCTAGTCAGCCCCTCTCCCACTCCTCCGCACTCCTTCCCCACCATCCCCCGAACACGTCTCTGTATACTCCTATGCATAGTTTCCCTTTTCTCTTCTTCCACTATTTCACACCTAATATCTACTAAAAGTAGACACAAATTGTTCGTGGCAGTCGTTTCTGCCAAAGCCAGACATAACTATGTTAAAAACAATGAAATGAACCTGTTGTGAATTAATAACTGAATTTCTTACTTTCCCATTACCTTGTACATGGAGCCTGGAGGTAACCTAATTGCGCAGCGACCAAATTAAAAGACAATCCAATGATGCCTACCCAGAGGCATTTCTTCCCCCAACACACTTATATCCGCACTTCTTCCAAATGGGTACATTATAAGGAGCATTTCTCGAACAAACTGAAGTCAAAACCAGCTCTCCAGTCAATGGCAACAGACATTCCGAAATGGAGTGACGTCGAGAATCCTGGGCCTCGAAGCCAAGGAGGACCTCGTCGATCAATCAAGTCGGTTGTGTCCAAGAGTGGCTCCATAGTCTATTGTGAGACCGAAACAGTTTGGCACAGCGAAGACAAGACCAGTCATCACCAAGTACAGCATCGTGTCGTCTGTGGTGCACTTCCTCCAGGCGTTATCTTTTTCAAACTTCTTCACACCACCCATGATCAAGTGTGTAAAGAAGATGCTCATTTTCATCACTTGAGGCACTCATTTGCATCAGTCTCAAATTACTTTAAATTTCTTCCCCAAACACAGATTTTTTTTTGGTTTCGTCCTTCACAGTACCTTTGTGGCACAACATCTGGCTTCCTAATTTGCGTTTGCCAGATGTAAAGTCACAAAACAGGACCTACTTAGGTGTGCGTTATTTCACATTCAGATTCATCAAGAAGTTCATCTGACTCCTCAAGAAATTCCGAGGTGTAACTCAAAGACCTAAGCTGGAGATCAGTCAATTCAAGAAGGTAGGTTAGGAGTTGCTAGCTTGCACAGGTCAGTATTCCCAAAAGATCAGTTTCTCTGTGAAGGTTTGGTGGAATAATACAAGTAAAAACAGGTAACCAGGGTAGTGCTGTCATCTCAAAGGTTTCTAAAATTACCCACATTGCAGTATTTAAACAAGAATCGATGAGTTTGGTACAAGAGGTATTTGCCCAACCAGAGAACAATATTACCATGTGGAGTAAATGATGCTCAGGTTAAGGCCTGCATAAATGTGTCAGGTGCGTTCCAACTTATCCTGCACATTTCTAGATCAGTGATGTGAATCTTCACTTCATGGCTATTAGATGCTGGTGGCAAGTTACATGACAATCCAACTTAATGCCAAGGCTTTTCGGGGATAAGTCTCGTCGAAGGCGGCTGCAAAACGAAAACAGGTACCTCCCTAAACTCTGGTTACGGAGACGGAAAGTGGTGCACACGACTCTTTTGGACCAGTTGGTACAAATATTCCAATTCTTAAACTAGTCTGCCATCATTTTGAGGTCCATGAGTTGAGGATTTGCTCAACATTGTCCCTGTTCTCCACTGTTGTTGTGCTTCCCTCTCTCTACCCCTCTTGTCTCCCGCTCCCTTTATTATATGTTCTTAGTGTTAGCTCTTGCACGAGCCTCGACTTGGTATACAAAAAAATAAGTAAAAGCCAACCTCTTTAACCGTTAAACCAACACCAATCTGATATAGATATTGAGGAGCAACTGCGCCTGCAGCAATCGCTGCAATAAAAACATTGTGAAATGTTCAGAGTTTACTGAGTTGTCCGAGTAAACGAGGAATCAACTGTTGGCCAATGCTTCTCAAAGTAAGGAAGTCGTAGATTTACACGGTAGAATTTTGGCAGCTGTCAGTTGGAGTCCATGTCTCCCAACTGTCCTTGGCTGAGATGTCCAAAGTTGCACCATTCATTTTAAGATTCCATTGGAAACCCCCCTTTATATGTGGATGATAATAAGCAGCGCAAGATAATAACTGCTGCGAGTGGGTCGAAAGCCAAGGTGTTCTTTTGGCACGGTTGCTTAGAGGAATGGGGAGATATTCGCCAAGATAGCTATTTACCTATTAAGCCCGGTGTTGGCTTAAGGCTAACGTGGCTGGGCTTAAGATCTTAGGTCTTGAGTTTGAGCCCCTGTCGCGTCGTTGAAATAACACCAAGTAGGTTGACTCAGCCTGTCATCCTTCCGAGGTCGGGTACCAGTTCACCAGAAAATGAGTACCAGCTCACTGGTAACAGGGCACTGTATCAGCAGCACAGCCGCACTTCCAGAAAATGATGCAACCAAGCAGCCACAGGCTGCATGAAAAACAACAGCAACAAGTTGTTGAGTAATTTTGGACGGGTCGCCACTCCGATGTTAATCAACTGAGGATGGAGGAATTTGTAATTTGTTCAAGGTGCTGTCGACAGCTCACATACTACTCATCGGGGAGGATACTGTGGGATCTTTAACGTCCACAGACTAATGCCAGTATATGGGATGCCAAGTTAAACATCCATCCGAGGGACGGCACACACAGTGATCAATCACCCTGCATGTGAAACACACAGAGGATGACAGTTTGTAGGCGGATCAAGATTCAAACCCAGGAAAGGCAGCTCAGAGGGGAGTGTGCATACATCCAGGCTATTCTGCCAGCCCTGTTATACGAATGCCCACCTTAACCACCATTACACGTAATGAGGTGAATGGCCTATAAAATTTCACGAGTACAAGCCAAATTGAAAAAAAGTACAGATACAAAAGAAATCGCTTGAACCGCACTCCATGTTGCGAGCATGTTCGTTCATTTGGAGCTTAAGACGTTAATTATCCCTGACATTGGTGTTAAGGTTTGTTTTACCGTTGCCTCAGTACATCTTTAAAGGTCATAACAAAGTGTCGGTTTGGTACTAAATGGGAAGATGAAGATGAGCAGAATTTTATTTTTATTTCTTCATTTTGCAGCCGTTTAATGTAAGTTTAATTAGAATTACTGCAGCTGTTTCAAAAACAATGTGAAAAACCTATGCAAGAAGCCATGGAGGAGGGGGCAGATAAATGGGGGTATATTAATGTGGAGTCAGAGGAGGGCAGTAAGAAGTGAAAAATAATTGTAACAAGAAAAAGAGCAATCAGAGATTGCAAACTCTCATCAGGATGCATTTTCAGTGGTTTTTAAGGCTTTTGAGTTAAAACAAATATGGCGACCGAACCACGTGACCGATGACATCATTATTATTATTTTCTCCACTAATTTATTCTTAGATTATGCTCAAGAAATTTCATCCTGATCGGATGACGTTTTGTACTTGTCCAATTATGACGTCATAATGGAGGCACCTATGACATCATCATTCACAGATGTTATTCCACATGGTGAGTCCTTTACAATGAGCCATGTCTCAATTTTTTCAATTCAACGCTTTCGGAGATATAGAGGTGCAATTTTTTTCGGTTTTCCCAAGATGGCGGCCGAACCACGTGAACTATGACGTCATAATTATCATTAAAAATTATACAGGTGAAGTTGCACCTATGGTGAAACTTTCCGGTCAATCGGACCAACGGTTGCAGAGAAAATCATATTTATTCTGTGTGGACAAACAAACAGACAGACAAACAAACGGACAAACGGACTCAAATGCAATCCCCTCTCCTCTGGCGAGGGTAACATTATATTTTGCTTCCACAAGTTGGATATAAAATCTGAATTATTGACGTCATCACATAGTGGGGACAAGGTGAAGATGGGGGAATTTTTTGGATCTGTGAAAGGACGAGAAGCAAGTTATTTAATAATTACTAGTTTTGTAAAAGTGAAAAAGGGATAGGTATCAGGAAATCAAAAATGTCCTAAATGTGTTTGCAGTAAACGGAGCAAATCAACTCAGTTTAAACTTCCGCGAATGTCTACAATTCATCTTGGCAGAAGATTTTTCGAGATTCCTATTTGGCATTTGCTGTCTGGATAGCAGCGGTTCGTAAGCACAATTTATTGAGATTGCACCAAAGTCAAATGAGGATAAGGACAGATACAAAATTTCAGTTCCCCCCCAATCATCAAGTGTGATAATTTGCCCCAAACAGGTCGAATATGACGTAATATATGAACGTTCCCGAAAGGGTGTTGAAAGAAACATAACTGGCAAAGCCAAATGTCAATACATTCTACCTTTCAGAAGCGTAATTGTCGGCTATAAAACTCACCCAATATGTAGGATAAATATGTGAGGGACATACATATATACGGAGAGACAAACTCTGTAAACACTGGAAACAAACATCTATCCCATAAAAAATCATTTGTTTAATCACGAATTTGCCAGTTCTGAAAGCCTCTGAGTTTGAAGAAGAGGAAGAAGCGCTAATGTATGGATTATTCACACAGCAGAAACCATTTAGAAGGACACGGAACGAGCATGCAAAATTATATATATGGTAGTGTAGCGGCTACCGCTGGGTTTTCACAATCGCCTTGCACCTATCAAGGACGCGGAGCGATCACCATGCCGGGCTCGTCCAGGACGCCCGGGCAGGCCCGCACTCAACTTGCCAGGCCTCGGTCGGGACGCCCGGGCATGCCCGGGCAGGCTCGCCCTCAACTTGCCAGGCCGCAGCCAGGACGCTGGGCCACGCCCCCTAACGCCTTTCCTGGGCAAGCGCTCCGGGATAATATGTATATACATTGCTGCCCGATAAACGGGCTTTTCAGAGTGCCTGAGTGTTTGGTTTGATTAAAGCAACTCGGGTGAATTCCAGCTTTTTGTCGCGTCCATTCTTCCGATCGACGTGGGAGCCCCAGCTCCTTCATTGGTGACCTACCGACATGGACACGGCAGTCGCCCTTAAACTGCCTACCTTCTGGGAGGCTCACGCGGCGGTTTGGTTCGCACAGGCGGATTCCCTGTTCGCTCTGCGAGGCATCACGGCCGACGACACCCGCTTCCACCATGTGGTAGCAGCGCTCGGTTCGGCCACCGCGGCCCGCGCCCTGAGCCTCCTCGAGAGCCCGCCAGCCGCTGACAAATACGGCGCGATTAAGAAGCTTCTCCTCGACGCTTTCGCCCTCCCATCGGCGGAACGCGCACGGCGCCTGCTCGACCTGCCCGAGCTCGGCGACACGCGCCCTTCCGAGCGAATGGACTACATGCTTTCACTGCTCGGCGAGCACTCTCCGGCATTCTTGTTCCGGGAGCTGTTCCTCCGTCAGCTGCCTAACCCGGTACGCCTCGCCCTGGCAAGCACGACGATCACAGATCCCCGGGCCCTTGCCAGAGAAGCCGACAAGATCTCCGCCGCAGGACAGCGCATCGCAGAGGCGACATGGGACCCACCGCCGACCGACGCAACACCCATGGCGCCCGAGCACCCGGCACGGTCGACGACCGAACTGCCGACGCAATTGGCGGCCGCTACACCGAGCCGACCACCTCCAGCACGACGACCGGGGCCTCCACCTGACCAAGCGTGGTGTTACTATCATGCCAGGTTCGGACAGAAGGCCCGGACATGCCGACCCCCGTGCACCTTCGGCAGGCCGGGAAACGGCCGGGCCGGCGTTCATTACCAGCCATGAGCGCCGGCCACACGGGCAACTTACTGTTCATCACGGATAAAGCGTCCGGACGGCGCTTCCTGTGCGACACCGGCGCCCAACTGAGCGTCATACCCGCCTCTGACCAGGACAGGCAATCCGCGGTTTGCGGCCCCTCCTTGGTTGCGGCCAACGGATCGACCATCCGCACCTTCGGCCCGCGCAACGTCACCCTCTGCTTCGGCGGCCAACGCTTTGCTTGGACGTTTGTAACCGCAAACGTGCCCATGGCTCTGCTAGGCGCCGACTTCCTCTGCGCACACGGACTGCTGGTGGACGTCCAACGGCGTCGTTTAATCAACGCCGAAACCTTCAGCTCCCTGGTATGCACATTGAGCAGCTCCGCGCCGACCGAGCTGGCATGCGCCGTCCCGGCGGCGAACGAGTTTGCTCGCCTGCTCACGGAGTTCCCGGCCCTCACGCGGCCGACGTTTTCGGCCGTCGCAGTACGGCATGGGATCGAGCACCACATACCAACCACGGGCCCGCCGGTCTACGCCAGGGCCCGCCGCCTCGACCCAGCCAAGCTCGCCGTGGCGAAGGCCGAATTCGACGCGTTGGAGCACCTCGGCATCGTGCGGCGCTCCGATAGCGCGTGGGCCTCGCCACTGCACATCGTGCCAAAGCCGGGGGGTGGATGGCGCCCGTGTGGCGACTACCACCGTCTCAATGACGCTACCACCCCCGACAGGTACCCGATCCCGCATATCCAAGACTTCTCCGCCCGTCTGGCGGGACGGGTCATTTTTTCGAAAATTGATCTCATACGGGGATATCACCAGGTACCTGTCAGGGCGGCCGACGTCCCTAAAACGGCAGTCATCACGCCGTTCGGCTTATTCGAATTCTTGCGGATGCCGTTTGGTCTCAAGAACGCGGCTCAGGCGTTCCAGCGCTTGATGGACGGCGTGCTGCATGACCTGCCGTTCCTTTTCGTTTACCTGGACGACATCCTCGTCGCCAGCACGTCCCGGGCCGAGCACCTCCTCCACCTCCGAACACTGTTCGGGCGCCTCAGCGAGCACGGCCTCATCGTCAACCCGGCCAAATGCCACTTCGGCACGACGGCCGTTGATTTTTTGGGCCACCACATCACCAAGAACGGGGCCGTGCCGCTGCCAACCAAGGTCGAGGCCATCACCACGTTCCCGCGTCCCCGCACCATAAAGGCCCTGCAGGAATTCCTGGGAATGGTGAATTTTTATCACCGCTTCGTGGCCCGCGCTGCTCAACTCATGCGGCCCCTCTACGAAGCCCTCTGGGGCAAGCCGGCCAAGCACGACATCGCCTGGTCCACAGCAATGGATGCGGCCTTCCAAAGCTCAAAGCGGGCCCTCGCCGACGCAACACTGCTCGCTCACCCGGTGCTCAACGCTCCCATCGCCCTCACCACGGATGCCTCCGACTACGCGGTGGGCGCCGTACATGAGCAATGGGTGAACGGGGTTTGGCAGCCACTCGCTTTTTTCAGCCGGCAGCTCCGGCCGAACGAGCTCAAATACAGCACGTTTGACCGGGAGCTCCTCGGTCTACACCTGGCCGTCCGCCATTTCCGCCACCTCCTGGAGGGCCGACCTTTCACGGCGTTCGTCGACCACAAGCCGTTGGTTTACGCCATGGCCAAGGTCACGGAGCCGTGGTCGGCCCGCCAACAGCGCCACCTCTCCGCCGTGTCGGAGTTTACCACGGACATCCGGCACGTCGCCGGCAAAAACAATGCCGTGGCCGACTGTCTTTCCCGGGCCAGCGCGAACGCGGTCCACCTGGGCGTGGACTTTGCGCTTATGGCGGCGGACCAAACCACCGACACCACGGTGCAAGCCCTCCGGGCGGCGGACACGGGCCTCCGCCTGGCCGACATCCCCTTCGCGGACACTGTCCTGCTCTGCGACGTCTCCCAAGGCCAGCCTCGCCCCATCGTGCCCGTCACCTGGCAACGCCGCATCTTCACCTCCCTCCACGGCCTTTCCCACCCGGGCCGGAAAGCTTCCCAGAAGCTGGTGTCGGCGCGATTCGTCTGGCACGGCCTTCGTCGGGACGTCCGCGATTGGACCAGCACCTGCACGGCCTGCCAACGGGCCAAGGTCCACCGACACACCCAGGCCCCGCTGGCACCTTTCACCGTGCCTGAACGATGTTTCGACCACGTCAACGTGGATCTGGCGGGCCCCCTCCCCCCGTCACGGGGGTTCACACACCTGCTCACCATGGTGGACAGGACCACCAGGTGGCCGGAGGCCGTTCCCCTCGTCTCCACCACCACCGCCGACGTGGCGCAGGCTTTCATCGCCACCTGGGTCGCCCGCTTCGGCGCACCGGCGGACATCTCGTCAGACCGCGGACCACAGTTCACCTCCGAGCTGTGGGGCGCGGTCTCCCGCAACCTGGGGGTCAAGCTCCACCGTACTACGGCCTACCACCCCCAAGCAAACGGGTTGTGCGAGCGATTCCACCGCTCCATGAAGGCCGCGCTCATGGCCGGCCTTCAAGACGGCGGTTGGGCCGACCGGCTGCCGTGGGTCCTTTTGGGCCTCCGCACGGCCCCCAAGGAGGACCTCCAGGCATCCACCGCCGAGCTTGTCTATGGCCAGGCGCTACGCGTCCCGGGCGAATTCGTGCCCGACGCTACCAGTCCCTGGTCCGCAGCTCACCAGCGCTCGGACCTCCAGGAGGCCGCCCGACGGTTTGCCCCCGTGCCAACATCCCACCACGGTGACCCCCAGTCCTACGTCCCCCCAGCACTTCGCACAGCGGAGTATGTTTTTGTGCGTCACGACGCACATCGGGGGCCACTCCGGCCGCCGTACGACGGGCCCTTCCGGGTGCTGCGACGGGACGACAAGTCGTTCGTCATCGACATCGGCGGCAGGTCGGACCGGATTGCGGTGGACCGCCTCAAGCCGGCGCACGTGGACATCGACCACCCACCACGGGTGGCCCTTCCGCCGCGGCGAGGCCGCCCCCCGTCCACGGTGCCCCCCACTCGACCGCCCACCACCACACCGGACCCCCTCCCACGACCCGCCAGGGGTCGCTTCAGCCGGGTCATCAGGACCCCCCTCAAATTGACCCTGCCGGTGCAAGTCGATTCTGGGGGGACGTGTGTAGCGGCTACCGCTGGGTTTTCACAATCGCCTTGCACCTATCAAGGACGCGGAGCGATCACCATGCCGGGCTCGTCCAGGACGCCCGGGCAGGCCCGCGCTCAACTTGCCAGGCCTCAGTCGGGACGCCCGGGCATGCCCGGGATGCCCGGGCAGGCTCGCCCTCAACTTGCCAGGCCGCAGCCAGGACGCTGGGCCACGCCCCCTCTCGCCTTTCCTGGGCAAGCGCTCCGGGATAATATGTATATATATTGCTGCCCGATAAACGGGCTTTTCAGAGTGCCTGAGTGTTTGGTTTGATTAAAGCAACTCGGATGAATTCCAGCTTTTTGTCGCGTCCATTCTTCCGATCGACGTGGGAGCCCCAGCTCCTTCAGTAGTGATATTTTGTGAGGCAATAGAAAAATATATAAAACTACACAGAAGTAGTCCACAAATCAACAACAACAACAACCACAGCCACGATAACATTCCAGCGTTATAAAAGATCCTTATTTTCACGTGTTTTACTTCATGTGTTTCACGTGTTTGTGTTTCACACTGACTGGAAAACGAAAAGGTGGAGCATGCAGATTTAAATACATGACAGGGTCAACAATATGTCCGGCCTGAATGGCATAGGAATCAAAATGGCGGTGTGTGTTGTCAACCGTCGTACCGCTGTAATGACATCACATCACCCATGTCATGTGAGCAGATCCTCATCTCTGATTGGTGTACGTTTGATGGGACATACATTCATACATACATACATACGAACAGAAAAACTGTGCGAGACGGCTTTGCCCTATGGGCTATGCCGTAATAATAGGCTTTGCACATTGGTTTGGGGTGAGAGAAGAGAGGGGGAGGGATGGGGAATAAATATGACTTTGTGAAGGGATCGAAGGCCTGCATCTTCTCGACACGGCCATGAAAAGATCGATGTGGCGAAGGCAAATTTAATGTTCTCCTTCAAAATCAATCGCCGTTATTTGATTGGGCATGTGACGTTCCACCACTTGCCTGCACCGAGCTGTTGCTTCCTTGGGAAAGAAATAAAATCATTCTCAAAACACCGAATGATCAATGAAAGATGAACTGACGTTACTGAGCTGAAGAATTCTCTTTCATAGCATGAGAGAGAGAGAACGGTGCAAAAGCATTGCATAAATATCCCATAAAATGTCACCCATTCAAAGATCCGGTGAAAACAATAACTTTGAACATGGCAAAAATAAACAAACGGCGTTGACACGTAGAAAGCGAGAATTAAAGACCAAGCAAGAGCAATAAATAATCATTGAGAATTGGTCACCGATGAAGACGGGTTCAAAGAGGGTCACATATATTATGTTAAAGCGCGGCGTTACGCGCGCTGCTTGTGAGCAAGGAGGAAGCGGACAAGCGGTAACATATAAACGCCTTTATTCAAGACTACACTGTAACACTGTACCGCTCCGGGCTGGGCGCCCGGTGTCTCTCATGAGGCCACGCCTACCACTCGGACGTGGCCACCGCCCACTTGGTGCGTGGAATGATGTCACCACGCCAGTGGGCTTTTGTGTCCGCCACACGCGCCCCCCCAGAATTCCCGCGCACCTGGAGGGCCAGTTTGCGGGGCAGACGAATGACCCGGCCGAAGCGCCCCCTGGCGATCGGCGGCGTCCGGGGTGCAGGGATGCCAGGTGGGATGCCCCTGGCTGCTCCTGGGATGGGTGCAGGACCGGGGGGCGGGCGTGGCGGTGGGGCTGGGCGGTGCCGGGGGTCCGCCCGCAGGAGGGCGGCCCCGACGTGGGGGTCGGGCCACTGGCGGTGGATGGTCCACATCGAGGTGGGCCGGCTTGAGGCGGTCTACCGAAACGCGGTCAGGAGTACCGCCGATGTCCAGGGTGAAGTGCTTCGCCCCCGTCTCCAGCACGCGGAAAGGCCCGTCGTACGGGGGCCGCAGTGGTGTCCGATGGGCATCGTGGCGGACGAAGACGTACTCCGCCGTGCGAAGCTCCGGGGGCGACGTGCGTCGGTGGGTGCCCGTGGCATGCCGTTGGCACCGGGGCGAACCTCTGGGCGGTCTCTTGCAGAGCGGAGCGCTGCTGTGCTGCGGACCATGGTGCCGTGGAGTCGGGGGAGGAACTCGCCCGGCACCCGCAGCGGTTGCCCGAAGACCAACTCCGCCGCGGATGCGCGCAGGTCCTCCTTGGGCGCCGTCCGGAGGCCCAGCAGGACCCAGGGGAGCCTGTCGACCCAGCCGCCGTCGCGGAGGGGTGGCCCGGAGCGCGGCCTTCAATGAGCGGTGAAATCGCTCACACAGGCCGTTAGCCTGGGGGTGGTAGGCCGTGGTTCGGTGCAGCCGGACCCCGAGCCCCTGCGCAACCGCCCCCCAGAGCTCCGAGGTGAACTGGGGGCCGCGGTCGGATGAGATGTCTGAGGGGGCGCCGAACCGGGCGACCCAGGTGGCGATGAAAGCCTGCGCGACATCGGCCGCCGTTGTCGACGCCAAGGGCACGGCCTCCGGCCACCGGGTGGTGCGGTCCACCATGGTGAGGACGTGGGTGAAACCCCGCGAGGGGGGCAGAGGTCCCACCAGGTCCACGTGGACGTGGTCAAACCGGCGTTCCGGCACCGTGAACGGGGCCAACGGGGCCTGGGTGTGCCGGTGCACCTTGGCGCGCTGGCACGCGAGGCATGTCCTGGCCCAGCCGCGGACGGCCCTTCCGGAGGCCATGCCAGACGAACTTGTCGGCGATCAGCCTTTGGGAGGCCCTCGCGCCCGGGTGGGACAGGCCGTGGATGGCGTCAAACACCTGGCGCTGCCAGCCCGCGGGCACAATGGGGCGAGGACGCCCGAGGGAGACGTCGCACAAGAGGGCTGCGCCCGCGCCG
The DNA here is from genome assembly GCF_964187855.1 of Myxine glutinosa. NCBI lineage: Eukaryota > Metazoa > Chordata > Myxini > Myxiniformes > Myxinidae > Myxine > Myxine glutinosa. The sequence continues at coordinate 173,157,391 of NC_136262.1, forward strand.
TCGAACGGCACCTCGGTGACGCGGAGGCCCGTGACGGCGGTCCGCAAGGCCTGGACGTCGGGGTCAGCGGCCTGGTCCGCTGCCATCCGGGCATAGTCGATGCCGAGGTGGACTGCGTGGGCGACGGCCCGGGAAAGGCAATCCCGCCACCGGGTTGTCCTTCCCCGCGACGTGCTGGATGTCCGTCGTGTACTCGGACACGGCCGAGAGGGTGACGCTGCTGCCGGGCCGACCACGGCTCGGTGACCTTGCCCATCGCGAAGATCAGCGGCTTGTGGTCGACGAAGGCAGTGAACGCCCGGCCCTCGAGCAGATGGCGGAAGTGCCTGACCGCCAAGTGAAGTCCGAGCAACTCGCGGTCGAAGGTACTGTAACGGCGTTCGGGCGGGCGAAGCTGCCGGCTAAAGAACGCCAGCGGTTGCCAAGCTCCACGCACCCATTGCTCGTGCACCGCGCCCACCGCGTAGTCCGAGGCATCGGTGGTGAGGGCGATCGGTGCATCGGGCGCCGGGGTGCGCGAGCATGGTGGCGTTAGCCAAGGCGAGCTTCGCGCCCGTGAACGCCGTGTGCATCTGCTCGGTCCAGGTAACGTCGCCTTTGCCCGGCTTACCTCGGAGAGCTTCGTGCAGGGGGCGCAGGAGCTGGGCGATACGGGGCAGGAACCGATGGTAAAAGTTCACCATGCCCAGGAACTCCTGCAGCCCTCTGATCGTGCGGGGGCGCGGAAACCCCTTCACCGCCTCCACCTTGGCCGGCAGGGGGGACGGCTCCGTGCCTGGTGACACGGTGCCCCAGAAAATCGATTGTGGCGGCGCCGAACCGGCACTTTGCGGGGGTTCACAATCAGGCCATGCTGGCCCAGGCGTTCGAAGAGCGTGCGGAGGTGGCGTAGGTGCTCTTCGCGGGACGCGCTGGCGACGAGGATATCGTCCAGGTAGACGTAGACAAAATCCAAGTCGCGCAGGACGCTGTCCATCAGTCGCTGGAACGCCTGAGCCGCATTCTTCAGACCGAAGGGCATGCGCAGGAACTCGAAGAGTCCGAAATGGCGTGATGACCGCCGTCTTCGGGACGTCCTCCGGCCTGACGGGGACCTGATGGTAGCCGCGTATGAGGTCCACCTTCGAGAAGAAGGACCTGCCCGCCAAACGGGCGGAAAAGTCCTGAATGTGGGGGACGGGGGTAGCGGTCGGGAGTCGTGGCGTCATTGAGACGGCGATAGTCCCCGCACGGTCGCCATCCCCCGCCGGGCTTCGGCACGATGTGCAGCGGCGACGCCCAAGCGCTCTCTGAGCGCCGAACGATGCCGAGTCGCTCCAGGGTAGCGAACTCCGCTTTTGCCACCGCCAGCTTCGTCGGCTCGAGGCGGCGTGCCCGGGCGTAGACCGGTGGCCCGACGGTGGGGATGTGATGGGCCACCCCGTGCTTGACGGCCCCCGCCGAAAAGGTGGGCCGCGTGAGGGCCGGGAAACCGGCGAGGAGGCGGGTGAATGCGTCCGCTGCCGGAAGCGTACAGACCAACGTGGCCGGAACCGAATCGTTCGGCAAGCCGCTCGTTGAGCTGGGCAACGCACATGCGAGCGAGCTGAACGTCTCGGCCTGGACAAGCCGTCTGCGCTTGACGTCGACCAGGAGCCCATTAGCGCACAGGAAGTCCGCGCCAAGCAGTGCCATGGGCACGTCGGCGGTGACGAACGTCCATCGGAAAACCTGCCCTCCAAACCGCAGAGAGAGGCAGCGTTTTCCGTACGTACGGATGGGCGTCCCGTTCGCGGCAAGCAGCGCGGGGCCCCCACCCGCGGCGTGCTTGTCTGACATGCCGGCGGGAATGACACTCACCTGTGCTCCCGTGTCGCACAGGTAACGGCGCCCGGAGAAGGTGTCCGTTATGAACAGCAGGCTGCTCGAACGGCCGGCGCTCATCGCCACAATTGAGCGCCGGCCCGGGCGTTTCCCGACCCGTTGAAGGAGCACGGCGGATGACACCGCCGAGCTTCGTGGCCGAACTTGGCGTGGAACCAGCACCAGGTGGTGGAGCTGGAGGAGCGCGGCTGGCTCCGCCAGGCCGGTGGAGTCGACGGGTTTCCCCGCGGTGGCGGTTTTCGCCGCGGCGGTGGGCGGGGCGTGGCGGCGTTCACGAGGTGCGTATCAGCATGCTGCTGAACCACAGCGTGCTGTAGAAGATGATGCTGTGGAACATCAGCGTGCTGTAGAAGATGATGCTGTGGAACAGCAGCGTCGAAGGCCGTGAAGGCCACGCCAACGCTCGCCCGCGTGTCCGAAGCGGCGAAGTACTTGTCCGCCTCGGCCGCCAATGCTCGGGGTTCCGTTAGCCCGGTCCCGGCCAACGCGAGGCGAACCTGCGCTGGAAGTTGGCGACGGAAAAGCGCCCGGAATAGCGAACCGGGGGCTTCGTCGCCCAACAGTGACAGCATATGGTCCATTCGGACCGACGGGCGCGTCTCACCGAGCTCGGGGAGATCCAGGAGGCGGTCGGCCCGTGCGTCGTCCGTGAGTCTGAACGTGGCTAGGAGTAGCCGCTTGAGTGCCTCGTACTTGTGGCCGTCCGGTGGGTGGCGAAGGACGGACACAACTCGAGCGGCCGTGCCGGGCCCGAGGGAGGCGACGACGTGGCAGTAGCGCGTGTCATCGCCGGTGAGGTGCCGAAGCTGAAATTGGGCTTCGGCCTGGACGAACCAGACTTCGGCCTGAGCCTCCCAAAATTCCGGAAGTTTGACGAAGGCGGCCATGGCGATGGCGTCGCGTGTGGAAGGATCGCTCCGGCAGATCCAACGTCGAGGGTCACCAATAAAGCGCGGCGTTACGCGCGCTGCTTGTGAGCAAGGAGGAAGCGGACAAGCGGTAACATATAAACGCCTTTATTCAAGACTACACTGTAACACTGTACCGCTCCGGGCTGGGCGCCCGGTGTCTCTCATGAGGCCACGCCTACCACTCGGACGTGGCCACCGCCCACTTGGTGCGTGGAATGATGTCACCACGCCAGTGGGCTTTTGTGTCCGCCACAATGTGCACAATACAGCGATAGCCGACAAATACAGTCAGTCGATAAATAAAGCGAACCATGAGAAAACGACTGCAAATTAAAGCAACCAACAATTGCAACTCCATCCAGCCCAACTGCCAATAGAAACGCACCACCACTAACTTAACAGCTGACAAAGATCAGAACATTTCTAAATGGGGCAAATCTAAATTAATAGCATGACCAGCGCAAATACGGCAACAACAGCATGAAAAGAAAAACATCAACACTACATGAGCAATACAAGACAAACAGAAAAATCTCAAAAAGAAAGAGCGCACACACAAAGCCTATCTGAACTGATCACCTTACAAGTGTAGGATCGTGGATATATATATATATATATATATATATATATATATATATATATATATATATATATATATATATATATATATATATATATATATATATATATATATATATATATATATATCTATATCTATATATATATATATATATATATATATATATATATATATATACATATACATACATACATACATACATACATACATACATACATATATATATATATATATATATATATATATATATATATATATACATATATATACAGTATATATAAGATAAGATATATACAGACTTGGCATTTAATATGGAATATTTTTTTTGTGGGGGTGAACTTACTTTTCAAGATGGCTTAGAACCAAAAGTTCATTGGAATTATGTTGAAACTATTCTAGATTTTGTTAGTGACCTTTAAAAGAAACAAAAACCACATTTGACATTTCGAGCAAATAAATTGATCCTTCAAAGTGATGTAAACTGATATCGAACTCAATTCACGGACAGTACTGTTAGTAAGGGAAACATATGAAAATCTGTTAACTAAATTGTTACCAAAACATTTCTTCACCAATATGTTTGTAAAGGTGTGTAATAACATGTGTTAAAATGTTGAAGGTCAACTCCCATGGGAAACCCAGAAAAAAAGCTGTTGAATTCGGGTACCGAAAAATTATTTTCGAGAATTTTTATTTTTTTTAATCGGCCCTTAAGTAACTTATGAGGGGTCAAATAAGGGTTTTTCATGATTCTGAGTTGATTGTTAACATTTATATTTCACCACAGACACTCCTTTGTGGAAAAATAATTTCTAAATATATCTCATTTTCTACTTTGCAGGACATGGAGTCTAGCAATATGGATGAAGACGTTACTCCACCTGTGCTCAATTGCTTCATCTGTGCACGCTCGGATACACCAGCTGAAAGGCTCATACAGGCAACTCCAAAGGGATACTCAACTTTATTGAAACAAGCAGAAACTGTCGAAAATGTTACTGTTGTGGAACGTATGAAGGAGGCTCAAAAGGAAGGAAAACTGAGGTACCACCAGAAGTGTAAAAATGATCTGTACAACAACTTTGTTGCAACCACCAAGAAGTCAGCTCAAGCATCAAAGGCAGAGAAAGAGTCATCAAAGTTGAAGAGAAGACGCACTACTTGTGAGTTCAGTTCATCAACTGGCTGCAGTTCTAGAAGATCACAGTCAGTTGACCTCCTGTATAAGGATGTATGCATTCTTTGCAACCAACCAGCCCAGCTCTACAAAAATAATCCAGCACAAGCTAGAAAGAAATACAGAGTGCCAGATAATTTGACTGCAGATACACTGAAGGCAAGCTTGCTGAAGACAGCACGGAGTCGCGGGGATGACTGGGGCACTGAAGTCACTGGACGCCTGGAAGGGATCAACGACTTGGTAGCAGAAGAAACACTGTACCATTTGCGATGCAAACTTATGTTTGCGAGAGGTGACAGTTTGTCCAAGACTGATGAGGAAGGAAAAAGGAAGAGAGGACAGAGGAGTATTGATGAGGAGCGAGAGGCAGTTTTTATTGAATTCTGCGAATGGTTAGACTCAGAATTAGAGCATGGGGTAATGAACATGGACCAAGTCCATGAAAAGCTGCAGTAGTTTGATCAGTCACCAGAGAAGAGCCTTTCTTATTCAAAGCATTGGCTAAAGATAAAACTTCTAGAGAAATACGAAGACACCTTGTATTTCACAACACAGGAAAGAAGGGCAGATGTACTCTGTCTCAAAGATGGCACCGACAATATTCTGCGAGAGCATCATGCTAATCTTGACCATGGAGATGAGAAGACTCAGATCATAAAGACGGCACTCAAGTTAATATCCAATGATATTGCCTTGATTGATTTAGGTCCAAAGTCATACCCCACCACACACAGTATGACTGACATCGATAGTCAGCTGACACTTGTTCCTGCAAGCCTTCAGATGTTCTTGAGACCGATTGTCAAGACAGACGAAAGAGTTGCCGTTTGGGGGCAGAATTTTATTAAGGCCTGTCGACCTCGGTCTGGAGTATTGCCACACCAAATGGGGCTTGCCATACAACTTGATCATAGATTTGGGTCAAAATGGATGCTCAACAAGTTCCACCGGCTGGGATACACTGAGTCTTACACGGAGATACAAAACTACAAATACTGCTTCCTTAATAGTAGGAGTGGAGATGATGTTCCAGATACTTCCGGCACTCTTGACACCATTGTGGAGGAAACCGATGAACAGATCAATGATGAGGTTGCGGTTGATGCTGCGCTTGAGGATCAATCAGTGATGACAGCCAAAGTGCCAGCCAGTGAAAGTGAATTGTCAAGTAATGATCAGGTGGTCTTTATGGAGGTTGGGGAAACAAACAATGCAGTCACTCAGTTTGTTGGAGACAATATAGATTTAAACATTGTCTCTATTCACGGAAACACTCCCTTTCACTCAATGGGTTGGATCGAAGTCACCTCTCCGGCACCACCTTTGCCAGATCCACAGACAACAGCAGCTTTCCCCCGGGTGAAGTTGAAGGCACTCGACAAAGCTAAGATCCTGAGAGGAACTGAAGTAAAGATTATTCCATTTACGAACAGGAAACAGATAGGAACGAACGCGATCATGTTTCTCCCCCTCGCTGAGCTTTCCTCCTCCCTGGCTCATGATCAGCCATTCCTCACTCCAGGTGACACACTCTGGGCAGCGGGGTGGGTGATCAAAGCCAACGATCCTAAGTTCCCACACTCCAACTGGAATGGCTGGATGAAGAGAATCCATGCTAATGATGCAAAGCAGAGCACACAGATCGAGTTCCTCCCAGTTATTGAAGGAGACCCTAATGACCTCAACACCATCTTCACCACTCTGAAAGAGTGCATACGGCGCGCTGGGGTCGCTATAGTGACCTTTGATCTTCCGATTTGGCTGAAGGCTGTGAATATAATAAAGCAGTCAAATCTACCCGTCATTCCAAGGTTGGGTGGTTTTCACCTGCTGAAGTCTTATCTTGGATCAATGGGTAACATCATGGAAGATTCTGGACTACTAGATGTGATCCAGTTGATCTATCCTGGAAGTACGACAGCCAACCACATCATGGATGGAGGATGTTTTGACAAGGCAATCCGTGTTCACCTCCTCATCGATGCAGCCATCTATCAACACATCATGAACTGCGATTTTCATGAACTGCGAAAGGCTGGTACTGCGATTTTCAAGTACATTTACCATGGACGAGATACTACATTGGGTGAAATTCGGTACAACATGTTCTCAAGGAAGGCAGCGGCAGGAGTGATCAAACCAGAGACTCTACCTCCAACAGAGGGTGCAGCTGCACAACATTCACTCTGTGCCTACCTGCAGACCCGGACTGGATCCTTCTACAGAGCATGTCTCTGAACCCCAGTGACTATGGATGGACAATAGGTGTGCATGGGTATGAGCCAGTTCCAACACTGGACCCCACGGCTCCTGAGGAGCTATTGCAGTTCACGAGCTGTAATTGTCATGGAGATTGCAGCAACCGGCGATGCAGCTGCAAGAAGAATGGGGTCACGTGCATCTCGGCCTGTGGAGTCTGTAATGGCATTACATGCAGAAACTGCAGTCATGATGTTGTTGAGTCTGAAGAAGACATAGACAATGACTGTTGAAACTTCTGACATTGTGAATGAGAAATAACTCTTGAGTATTACATATGTATGTGAAATAAAAGCTACTTTGTGTGTAAATGTAAAAGTGAAAATATAAATGTTAACAATCAACTCAGAATCATGAAAAACCCTTATTTGACCCCTCATAAGTTACTTAAGGGCCGATTAAAAAAAATAAAAATTCTCGAAAATAATTTTTCGGTACCCCAATTCAACAGCTTTTTTTCTGGGTTTCCCACGGGAGTTGACCTTCAACATTTTAACACATGTTATTACACACCTTTACAAACATATTGGTGAAGAAATTTTTTGGTAACAATTTAGTCAACAGATTTGTGAAATATCTCATAAAATGCCCTTACTATGTGTTAAACTTCTGTACGTTTTCCAGAAGTATCTCTTTATTTTGCACATTAGCCAAAAAAAATTTCAACAAAAACAAAAGCTAAATTTGGGATTACGGTCAGTAAAATTACAGTTCAGTACTTCGTGTAACCCCCACGAGCATTCAGGAGAGCACGTACACGTCGAGGCATGTTGTTCACGAGATTTGCCAAGGTTTGGACAGGAATCGCTTGCCATGCAGTGACAATAGTCTGCTGCAATTCACGCACAGAGGTAGGCTGCTGGTCCAGGTTGTCGATTTGACGCGTTAATTCTGCCCACACGTTCTCTATCGGATTCATATCCGGGGACATGGCAGGCCACTCCATATGCTCTACACCACGGTCAGCAAGAAAGTGTTGGATCATTCGAGCATGATGAGGCCGTGCATTGTCATCTTGGAAGACAAAGTTTCCTCGAAAGGCTGCACGAGCAAATGGAAGCAATGTTTCTTCCAGAATGACCCTGTACTTGAACTGGTTCAGGTTTCCATTCAGAACAATCAGGTCAGTTTTGCCCCTGCATGAAAAGCAGCCCAAACGGTCACCCCACCACCTCCAGCTTGGACTCTTGGCACTATACAATCTTCGTTGTAGGCTTCATGCACTTGTCTGCACACTCGGACGCGGCCATATTGACGATAGACCAGAAATCCAGACTCGTCACTGAAGGTCACGTGATTCCAGTGTCCTGGCTGCCATTGACGGTGCTCTCTGGCCCACTGCAATCGGCGCTGGCTGTGTTGCCTGGTCAAGCGTGGCTTTCTCAGGGGACGCCTGGCACGATAGCCTGCTTGAACCAGTCGTTGGTTGACTAGCCTTCTGGATACAGGCACATTTGTCAGTTGCTGCCACTCAGCCCTAAGCCGATTCGCTGACTTGGTACGGCCATTGCAGACTAACCGGTGCAGCTAGCGATCATCTCTCCTTGTGGTTCTGCGTGGACATCCTGGCCTCGGTATTGGAGTAGGGACACCCCTCTGAGCATTTCGTTTCAGGATCTTTGACACCTGACCTTGAGTGATGCCATACTGCCGAGCAATAGCACCCTGTTTCATGCCAGAATTTCGTAAAGCCAAGACTCCATGACAAACAGCATTGTCAAGTTGACGGACCATCTCCAGAGGAAGCGGCAATAACTTTTGTAGACGTGCAGCAGTTGTTTTCCACTAATACAGAAAGCAACAGCCCTTATATACCCGATTGTGAAGCCAATCGTCAAATGTACCTGTCCTCACATTTTGTCATGCCACCTGTGATATAATCCTGTTATTGACTTCTTGCTGTGAAAGACAATCAGTGACATGGTTCTTTCAACAAAGACATCACCGAAGGGTAAAAGAAACTCACCAGATTGATATACTGAGTTCAGAAAGTAAACCCAGGTCAAGAAAAAATATATATTCCATATTAAATGCCAAGTCTATCAGATAAGATATATATAAGATATTAGACAGAAAATAGGGCAAAATGGAGAAGATTGTCATGGGGCCCGCAAGACTAACCCCCGCTCTAGCAGGGAAAATGGCCTTAAAATGCATGTTGTGTTGTTGTATTCAATTGACGACAATGACTTCCGACTTCCGACTTCCACATAGTTTCTGATCGCTTTTTCTGATTCTGGATTCTCTGATTTTACATTACGCAGTTTCTCAATTAACTTCAAATTTCCGAGCATTTCCCTCCAGTCATTGGCCTAGCTGTCCACCTCGAGAATGGCCAGCGAGTCTACTTCCATATGGACAATGCCGTACAGAGGGCAGAGCGACCACCACCAGCCACTACACTGACTGCCTTCTTTGACCTCTGCAATCATGACGATTTTGCCAAGACGCTGAAATACCACGAGATGCCCGAGTACTACACGTGGGACAAGACGCACAAGAAGTGGACCCGCCGTAAGCGGGGAGAAGTGGTGGTCGAAGGACCACATGCAATACGGAAGACTCCGGCAATTGGCCGCATCTACAGCATCAGTCCGAGACAGGGAGACTGTTACTACGTTCGACTTCTTCTGACTGAAGTATGTGACCCATCCTCTTTCGCTGCTCTAAGGACAGTGGATGGTCAAGAGTTGTCCTTCCGTGAAGCCTGTCTCGCATTGGGACTCCTGGAAAACGACCAGCACCTCCACCTTGCTATGGATGATGCAAGCATCAGCCAGTCTGCACCAAACCTCCAGAGTCTCATGGCAGTCATCCTTACCGCATGTTTTCCTAGCAATCCACGCATGCTATGGGATACATTCCATGAAATCCTTTCTGAAGACTACCTATTTCAACACCGTCGCAAAGTTGACAATCCCGCTGCTGACTACAACGAGCACATCTACAACCTTGTGCTTTGCTCTCTCGAAGACAAGGTGATCATGATGGGCGGTCGTCATCTCAGTTCGTATGACCTACCTACCCCAGAGAGGGGCACAGAAGATAGGCTTGAGAGAGAATACTTCAGGGAAGTCGACTACAACCAAGAGCAGTTGGCTGTCCAAGCTGATGATCTCCAACAGCAAATGACAGATGAACAGCATCAGGTCGACAATGCAGTCCTTGAACTGGTGCAGCAAGGTAACATCAACAATGGCAACAAGAGCAGCAACCTCATCTTTCTAGATGCACCAGGAGGGCACAGGAAAGAACTTCGTCATCAACACTTATTCTGAAGAAAATTCGCTCACGAGGCAAGATTGATCTTGCTACTGCGTCCAGTGGAATTGCCGCAACACTGCTCCAGGGAGGACGAACGCTGCACAGCACCTTCAAGATCCCACTCGACACGCACTTCAAAGAGCAGCCAACATGCAGCATCAAGCGTGGAACAGCATTGGCCAAGGTCATTAAGGATGCTGCTGTCATCATTGTGGATGAGGCCCCGATGACTCACAAGTCAGCCTATGAAGCTGTAGACCGCACACTACAGGACATCACAGGAGTAACGAAACCTATGGGAGGAATTCCCACACTGCTCTGCGGAGACTTCCGACAGATCCTCCCAGTGGTCAAGAGTGGTACCAGATCTAACATTGTCAACGCCAGCCTGAGGATGTCCCACCTGTGGCGCCATGTGACTGTCAAGCACCTGACCACCAACATGCGAGCTCACCTGTCTGGCGATGAAGGGGCCACTAACTTTTCTAAGCTGCTCCTGGAAATAGGCAATGGACTGATACCATTTTCGGCCGAACCAGACACGATTGAGATTCCTCCTGAAATAGGCAAGGTCAGCTCCACAATGGAGGAGCTGAAGGCTGAAGTCTACCCTTGCTTGACCACAAATGGAGTCCGGTCCGAATGGCTGGCTGAGCGTGCAATTCTTTCTCCGCTAAACACCAATGTCAACCAGCTCAACAACTGGCTCATGGGAGAGTTTCCCGGCGATGAGAGGATATACAAGTCTGTGGATCGTGCCATCTGTGACTAGGAGGCAGTCACTTACCCTGTTGAGCTTCTCAATTCTCTCGAGCTGTCAGGAATGCCACCACACCTCCTCAAGTTGAAACTCGGTGTGCCCATCATGATCCTGCGAAACATGGAACCACCCAAGACCACCAATGGTACACGCTGCATCATAACTCGCCTACATGCCAATGTCATCGAGGCCACCATCTCCTGTGGACCATACAAAGGAGAGGTCGTCCTTCTGCCGAGGATCCCACTCATTCCGTCAGACTCTGAGCTGCCGTTCCAGTTTCGGAGACTCCAGTTTCCCTGCAAGCCATGCTTTGCGATGACCATCAATAAGGCTCAAGGTCAGACTTACAAGACAATAGGGGGTCGACCTCTCTGTCCCCTGCTTCTCACACGGTCAGCTGTATGTGGCTGCCTCTCGGACCGGCAGTGCAGTAAAACTCACCATCCTGGCACCCAACAATCAGACACGCAATGTGGTTTACCCCGAGGCACTCTAGGGCACAGATGACGAACGCTGTAAGTTGTGACTATATTTTTTTGTATAAGGCACATATTGGACTAGATGCTCTTTCATAGTTTGTAAAAAAAACGTTATTTTGGAAAAACTTTTTAATCAAAACAGGCGAATCTCCAGAATTGGTGCTTCTAGGCCGACTATCTTCCCATCCAGTCAAAAGAGAATAATGATGTTTCGTGTTTATATTTTATATAAATTATAGTATATATATAGATACAAAATGTATGTACAAAAGTTGTTTTTTATGTTTTAGGTCTGTGTGGCTGAAACATTTCTGATATCAATACCCCCAATCTTAGGCATTGTGGGATATAGTCAGAGCGTTCACCTTTAATTAATGCATTTTAAGAATCCTTCCAATTTGCACCCGTCGTAGACGGGTATCCTTGCTGGTCGGATATACTCGTATAAAGAAGAGTTTGTTGATGTGTGTGTGTATATATGTGATTTGTGTTGGTTTATGCAGGAACAGTGCAACTTTGCAAGACCTCCTCTTTCATCCAGATGAAGATCGTGGGCTATATGTTTGGATGAAAAATTGAAACATGAAAAAAATATTAAAATCAGTTGTCTTTCAGGCTTTGATTAGGCCTTGTGATAATACACTGCCTGCATTTTTTTCCCGGGAGTGTTCGAATAATATGTTTTGTGATGATAATATGTACGCAAGCTAATGACGGAAACTGTGTGTTCCTTTGGTGTATTTATCCCCCATAGTGGATGAGCCAAACATGAAAAAGTCCACAAGAAAAGTTTTTGACATTTTTTATTAATACAAGAGACATCCATGCTAGATCAATCATTCATAAGATGAGGAAGAATAGGTGGGTGGATGCCACCCTCAATTTGGAATTTAAAGGTCATTTCAAGGTCAAAAGGTCAAATAAGGCCAAATTTTGTATTTTTTTGGCTTTTCCATTAATTTAAACCTTATTCGATAAATTGCAACCATAAAACTATCTTTATTACCAAATAGATGTACCCAGCCTATATAAGAGGTAAATTTTGTATCTTCCACATGCATGGATGGCATAATAAAACACAAAAGTGTGATTTCCTCGAAATGTGTTTATGCGTACAAACAAAGTTGGTTGCACACACAATCCTTTTGTGTGAACATGTTTTCAGAATCCTACACATACAATTTATATCCTTGTCTCTGTTAAAATTAAAACAATGACAACATTTGCAAAAAACATTGTATTGCACCCCCCTCTTGTGGCAGATTTGTTAATGATATAATGTGTGAGAGCAGTCAACAACTTGTTTCCAACATGGATTGTGCATTGTCTGAAGCTACATAACGGAGGCAATTGTCACAAAAAAGTTAGTGTCCATGACAACAAATAGCTATCTGTCTGTAAGAGAGATATATAATAATTATCCAGACACATTTTAGAAAGGTTTATAGAAATAAGTAGCAAATTATCGCTAGATATCATAATCGAAAATAATAAAAGGACACTTAAGATTTAGACCCCCATCTCCCAGAGAATCCAGTACAAAATCCTCCTCCTGACCTACAAAGCCCTCCATAACCTGGCCCCAACCTACCTGACTGACCTCCTCCCCAGACACACTCCCACCCGCACCCTCCGCTCTGCTGCTGCCAACCTCCTGTCCCCCCTATCCGGACCAAACTCAGATCCTGGGGGGACAGGGCCTTCTCCATCGCTGCTCCCACACTCTGGAACTCACTACCTCAACCCATCAGAGACTCCTCCTCTCTCACCACATTCAAATCATCACTCAAGACCCACCTGTTCAACACCGCATTCAACCACTGACCATCTCTTCTCCTTCCTTTCTGTTTGGTTATTTAACTTACGTATTTTTGTCTTTTTTGTCTTTGTTTGACGTACTATGTCAAAGCGTCTTTGGGTTTCTTGAAAAGCGCTATACAAAATAAATGTATTATTATTATTATTATTATTATTTACCAGTGGCCGACCTCTGTATACATAATCGAGGCTCGTGAAAGAGCTATCATTTATCACACAAACAAATCAAACAGACAAACAAACAAACTATATAAAAAAGGGGAGCGGTAGACAAGATGGGGAGAAAAGGGGAAGCACATAAACACAACATTTGAGAGCAGGGACATCGGGAATGTGTGGGAGGGAGAGGGCTTGGGGGGAGGCGGTGTGGGGGGGGGAGGTGGGAGAAGTATAAACACAAGGACACCAGGGACTTCCAGGAAAGAAGTTGGTATTTCAAAAAAGTGGATTTGGGGTGAAATTAGCAGGGGTAGAAAAGATCAAGGTTTTGGATGGGGGAAGATAAGAGATGGTGGTGAACAGCTGTTTTAAAGATCTGGAGGGAGGAGTGCGATTGAAGAGAGTGAGGGAGTTTGTTCCAGAGGCAAGAGAAAAGAGGAATGAAGGTGAGCAGAGAGTCTTGATTTTGGCAGTTTAACCATAAGAGGGTTGCAGGCAGCTCTTGTGCAACCTGTAGGAATATTTGGGGAACAGGGTCCAGAGAGAGCTGGAGGAGCAAGGCCGGAAAGGAGTCGGTAGAAGACAAAGACCACCAACCTGCCTGCGGTGAGTAAGTGAAAGGCCCTCGGAGGTAGCTTCATCACAGGAGATTCCAATGATTCTGAACGCTTTGGTTTCAACAGCGTGAAGACGAGATAGGTGTGAGGCAGGAGCACCAGCCCAGAGGGGAGAGCAGTATTCCATTGAGCTGCGGATGAAAGCCTTGTATGTGGTGAGGAGCTCAGGTGTGCCAAGGAAGGACTTCGCACGACGGAGGATGGCCAGTCGGCGACTGGGCTGACTGACCTCAGTACAGGGTTTAACATCGGTTGTGTCTTTTCATTTCCAGGCAGGAACCGTCACCAGACTCATAACCCCTGAATTGATATGCATTAGCCATGGATCCTGTGTACACCATCAAGCGAAAAATAACAAACACACAGACATTGAAACGTTGGGATGCATCTTCTGTCACTGCAGTGCAGGCGACCTCCACATAGCATCATCGATTTAAAGGTCAGGACATGGACTGTTGGTTAGCAGCGAAGAAAACTAAGTGACACCAGCTACGCGGATGTGTTATAAAGACTTGATATCCTCCCAGAGGAAGAGTTTTATGCATTGGAAGACTTCAAATGGCAAAAAAATCTGCTTGTCCACCTTCAGCTCCGAAAGGAAGCTATGCAGATTAAGAAAGCAACATCAGGCATCAGCAGAGGCATCAACTAGTGCTAAATCCGATCCATGTTCCAGCATCCCTTCGGCACCCACATCATGCAGTTAGAGGCCAGCAATCGACTGAACGCTCTACAAGTTTTCAATCGACTGAACGCTCTAAAATGAAGGTTCAGAGAGTACAGCCACTGAAAAAATTTGCAGACATGATTGAGCATGCCAAAACTGACCCAGTAATGCATACAGGACTGTCAGGAGTCAGTGACTTGATCAAAGCTGAAGTTATCCTAATCATGCATGCTTGATAGCATTCGAAAGATTATCTCAGGGTAAAATCATCAATTGATCAACAGGAGTGCATGATGAAGCTGTGCAGAGACCTGGGTGCAGGACTTTCTCGTGGTCATGTGTACCACATGGGCGATGAATGGGATAGATATGGGAGTATGTGCAGTGAAACGGTTACTTGAGTGCCAATGAGATTGCCATTCTATGAAAAGGTTCAATTGTTGGTTGGACCAAAGGCCAGTTATATACTAACTCTTGAGACTGGATAAATTATAATGCATCCTGGCGAAAAATCTGACCTCATAATATCCAAAACTCTGACAAGTCCTTTCAAGATTGGTCGCATTCTGTACTCATAAATAATAATGGAGATGCAAAGAAACCGAGACACAAGATGCCATGATGTTTCTACTTCATGGAATGACTGTTTACCTTGTGGAAAGATGTAGAAGGCACCGATGAAATAAGCTGATGCCGCAACAACACTAACGGATGTAGAGAGTTGAACAAAACTCGATATCAAAATATATAAAAATCCTTGCAGTAAAACCGCAGAAACGACCTTCGTAACCCCAGCGAGACACTTAGAAATGCAATCGTTAAGTGAAGTCCAATTGAGAACCGTCCTCTGCAGTTGAAAAGGACAATAAAGTACTAAATTACAACATCGTTAAAAATACTGCAGACGTCAATAACAAAATGACCAAAAGAAAATGTTACAAAATCAAATCTCTCTGAAATCTACCCATTGAAACGTGACCACTGGACAAGAGGAAGGTTCACTGATCTGCAAGGTGGGTACTTGGGGTCATTATTGGGACTGGCGATTCCTCAATATGATCTCGAAAATTGTCTTAATTCAAAAAGTGAACAAAATATTTTTTGCTTAGCATGACATTATCCCTTCTTACAAATGTGCAGAAAACCGTCAAAACTTCATCTTCGTGACAGAAAGCCGATGTGTTGTCGACCCAGAAAAAAAGAGTGTGGCCACTTTGTGAAGGTATGTACCAAAAATATATTGTTGAACAACCATTTGCCTTGCGGCCTTGCCAAGATATTGCAATGATTCTAAAAAGCGGAAAGTTTTCTTGAGAGATGTTATGGATTCTGACAACAAAGGCGTTCATGAATTTCTTTGGTGCTTTGTTATTTTTCAATATGCACCACATGGTGTGTGCGTGCTTTGTGTCTTTGCCTTTTTGCTGTTTCTCATATCTTTACAGCTCGGATGAAATTGCATTTCAAGTCAAGTGGTCACCCGAAAGTGTCCCAACAATAGTGTGCTTCTGATTCAACCTCATTTACATTTTGATTTCAAAACAGTAAAAAAAAAAAAAAAAGTTTTAAAATTATAGACACCACCGAAGCACTCCTACAAGGATATCCAGATAGGTTGATTGATTGGTAGCATTCTCTACTCTGAGTTATGTCTGGGATTTGTTCCCCCAGACTTGATCTGACCAAAAATGTGGTTTGACTGAACTGCTAGCAGAGAGCACAGCATCTCAAAACCAGCTGCCTTGCCTTTCTGACAAGGACATAAAGCTGCCTGACCCATCTGCCTTTATTTGGTAGACATTGAGGACCCAATGGCACATCTCAAAAGAGTAGGGTACAAAGTGCAGCAGTGTGGTTAAATATACGCTGTCTAAAGAGTAAATTGGAGATGGATGTGAAAGTTATCTCAAGTTGGTATTTAAGCTAATGATAAGAATGGAATTCGTATATAGATGATAGGTAAATTGATTAAGTGTATGAGATGCAGATACAGTCCAGGAAAAGGAAACCAAATGACCACCTCCTGTGTCTAAGTTTCCTTGTGTAATTTACTGCCAAAAGCGAACTAGACTCGAGACCCCACGACCCAAATTTGAGACTCCCGCGACCCAGACTCGAAAACCTCGTAACTCAGATTCAAGACTCATGAGACCCAGATTCGAGACCCACATGACCCACTCTTGAAACCTCCGCAACCCAGATTCGAGACCGTCGTGACCCACTCTCAAGAATGGCGCAACCCAGATTCGAGACCGTCATGACGCACTCTTGAGACCCACGTGACCCAATCTTGAGACCTCCGCAAACCAGACTCGAGAATGTCGCAACTAAAACTCAAGAACGCCGCAACCCAGACACGAGACCCATGCAACCTAGAGTCGAGACCCACGCAACCCAGACTCAAGAATGCCATGACCCAGACTCGAGATCCACACAACCCAGAGTCGAGACCCACACGACCCAGACTCGAGACCCACGCAACCCAGAGTCGAGACACACAACGACCCAGACCCGAAACCCACGAAACCCAGACTCGAGAACGGCACAACCCAGACTCCAGAACGCCACAATTCTAGACTCGAGAACGCTACAACCCAGACTCGAGAAATGCTTAAATCAATGATGAGGAGTTGGCTAATTAATTAGATAGCTTCATTTCCATGATATTCCGAAAAACATCCGTTTTAATCATCACGCTGCAATAACTGCAATCAAAACAACTTTTGAAACGATCCCTGAATTTAAGAATCCTCTAATTCCGCCCGCTCCTGCAATGTTATTCTCAGAGGCAATGCCACAGCCATCGGTTACACGTCGCTACAACCATAGTTGCCAGGCTGGTCACCTGACTCTTCTTTCCTCAATTGCAATGACTTGAAATGCACTCTCATATCAATCAGTGTGAGTATAAAACTTTGCTTTTAAACACATACATGGTTGATCTATTAGAACCATGAGATTATCCAAGTGCAAAGCTCATAATGCATATTGCTCAGAAAACATCCATTTCCTTTTAGTTTCACAAAACAATTCACAGCTAGGAGATTCTTTCTCAATGGTTATTTTTCCATCAAAATTTCTCTACTTGCATTTTCTTTTTCAAAGACATTTTATGACCCTCAATCATTTTATTACCGATATAAAAACGTTTCAACCCTTTTAGTCAGGTTCACTATGTTAACAAATATAATTTCGTTCAAAATTTTGGTAGATTAGCAAAACTACATTTTTGGAATATTCAGAGCATGAGGAATCCAAAAATTAATGTTTACATTTGCGTAGACACCTTTGCGAAAATGACACTCAGGACAGTGATGAAGATAGTCAGGTTCACAATGTTAACAAATATAATTTCGTTCAAAATTTTGGGATTAGCAAACCTGTACATTTTTGGAATCTTCAGAGCATGGAGAATCTGAAAATCAATGTTGGCATTTGCAGACACCTACATGGCCGCCATTTTGGATTTTGAAAATGGCCGCCATAAAATACATATTTTGCGCGATCTCGGCTTCTGGTCAACCTAGAGACTTAATTAAATATGCTAATCCTATGTTTTCTGGGTCAAGGAATCCAATAAAGGCCTCAAAATAGTGCTCAGGGTTATAGAAAAGCAACAAACAAAGGTAATTGAAAACCATTGTCTTTATATTTGTGATATAACTGTATTACATAACACATGATATTGCAAGTCCTTTGAAGTTATAGGTTGTTATAGGAAGTTATAGGTAGTATCAGATTGAACTATAAGTCCTATACACAGGATCTACAAGGTCTATACCGTTCAGGAATATGCTTTTACAGATCTTCATCACTGTCCTGAGTGTCATTTTCGCAAAGGTGTCTACGCAAATGCCAACATTAATTTTTGGATTCCTCATGCTCTGAGTATTCCAGAAATGTATAGTTTTGCTAAGCTACCAAATTTTTGAACGAAAAAACATCGTGAACCTGACTATTTGTATAGTCCTTGCCTTTAGAAATTGCCAGTAAACTTTCACTATCATTATAAAATTACCATTATGACTATCTGTTATTCCCGACTGCTGCCGTCATCAATATCCACCACTTTTTGGGCAGGTAAACTTCATATAAAATCAAATAAAAAAACAAACTCAGTGAGGAGCGTGTTGCACTTCCATAAGACATTGATGACCAATCAATGAGGAGTTCAAAAGCATCCAAGATCTTCTCCTTCCTTCTCTCTTCCCTTCATAAGAGCTGAGATCCAATGATACCAAGTGTCTGCCCTGCCTTGAACACGATACTCGTACACTTCCCCATATCCTTGGCCAACTCTCTTCACTCTTCACTCTTCACTCTTTAACCACCCCCACCTTATTGATATATCCCTCCTCACACAGTCTTCCAATCGCAGCCACAATTTACCTCTTTTCCTCATACCTTGCTCCCTCAACCTATCCGCTCTCTTTGCCATTCTCTCTTCCCCCATCCACACCAAGTGTCCAGCACGCTGCAATCCAAGACGATCTCAAAATTATCTTTCAACGACTTTGAACGCAATGGCAAAAGCTTAAGATAATCATAGATTGGATAAACACGCATGTGCGTACACACACACGAATGCACAACAAGACATCGCCTACGTACACTTTACAGAGCATCGATTTTAAATGAGGATACTCAACTAGGTGTACAGGAATTTGGAGTTTGTTCAGGGTGCCGGCGATAGCTCGCCTACTCGACACGAAGGACACCATGAGATCATCAACATCCTCCAAAGTAATGCCATCCGAGGGAAGGCACACACATTGATGAATCGCCCTGCATGCGAGACAACATACCAGGATTTGAACGCAGGCTGGACGGCTCAGAGTTCAGTGTCCACACATACAACCAAGACTATCCTGCAGGCCCATAACGACGTTATATATTAATTAAAAAACAACAAGCGTTACGCCTAGGTCCCCCGTTGGGGAAATGATGTGAGTTGACAAAGTGGAAGACGCAATGCGGCCATCTTGGATTTTGACGTGGCGACCCAATTTTCAATAGGGTCCTTCCTTATACCCAGACACACCCACACACCAGATTAGAAGTTGGTACTTCGCTTATTTTTCAAGATATTCCGCTCACAAGGTTCAGACATACATGGTGGCGGCCATCTTGGATTTTGACGTGGCGACCCAATTTACAATAGCGTTCTTCCTTATGCCTAGATACAACCACACCCCAGATTAGAAGTTGGTACTTCGCTTATTTTTCAAGATATTCCGCTCACAAGGTTCAGACATACATGGCGGCGGCCATCTTGGATTTTGACGTGGCGAACCAATTTTCAATAGGGTTCTTCCTTATGCCTAAATACACCCACACACCAGATTAGAAGTTGGCAGGTCGCTTATTTTTCAAGATATTCAGCTCACAAGGTTCAGACATACATGGCGGCGGCCATCTTGGATTTTGACGTGGCGACCCAATTTTCAATAGGGTTCTTCCTTATGCCTAGGTACACCCACACACCAGATTAGAAGTTGGTACTTCGCTTATTTTTCAAGATATTTCGCTCACACGGTTCAGACATAATATATATGGTGGTGGCCATCTTGGATTTTGATGTGGCGATCCAATTTTGAATAGGGTTCTTCCTTGTGCCTAGATACACCCAAACACCAGATTAGACGTTGGTATTTCGCTTATTTTTCAAGATATTCAGCTCACAAGGTTCAGACATACATGGCGGCGGCCATCTTGGATTTTGACGTGGCGACCCAATTTTCAATAGGGTTCTTCCTTATGCCTAGATACACCCAAACACCAGATTAGAAGTTGGTACTTGCTTATTTTTCAAGATATACCACTCACAAGGTTCAGACATACATGGCATCAGACATACATGGTGGCGGCCATCTTGGATTTTGACGTGGGTTGCACCCACACACCAAATTCGAATGCGGTCCTTCGCTTACACACGCACACACGCACACGCACGCACGCACGCACGCACGGAGGGGAAAACCATAGTCCCCCTTTCGCTCCGCGGTGCGACGGGGGACAAAAACAGCCCTTTTGACCTCTCTGATAAATGTAAGGTCTGATCACCTTTCAACAACAACAACAAAAAGATCCTTCCTCAAATAATAAATAACTAGATGGTATTCATAGAATACTTATCCTGCGCAGTCAACTATGGTGCGAGCCAACTCTTCGGATTTTGAAGGTTTTTATTTCTTTGATCCAATATGGCTGCCAGACCACGTGAGCGATGACATCATAAATTTATATTCTCCAATATAATTATTGCGTAGTTAATGCTCAATAAATTTCATACTGATCAGACTAAGCGTTTTTCCTGTCGAATTAGGACGTCATAATTAAGGCACCAATGACGTCATCATTAAGAACACTTATTCCCCATGCAGAGTTCTTTACAATGAGCAACATCTAAATTTTTCCCATGAAGTGGTTTCAGAGATAGAGGTGCAACATTGTTCGGTTTTTCCAAGATGGTGACTGTACCACGTACCTATGGCGTCATCATTATTAAAATTCTACAGGAGGCGGTGCTCCGATGGTGAAAATTTTGTGTCGATAAGACCAAGAATTGCAGAGAAAAAAAATTCATATTGATCAGATCAAGTGTTGTACTTGTGGAATTATGACGTCATAATGAAGGCATCAATGACATCATTAACATATCTTATTCCCCCCATGGGAGTACTTGACAATAAGCCTTGTTTCAATTTTTGCATTGACCGGTTTCAAAGATATAGAGGTGTAACGTTTTTTCCAAGATGGCGTCCGTACCACGTCACCTATGACGTCATAATTATGAATAAATATATTTCTACAGGTGGAGGTACTCCTGTGGTAAAATTCCGTGTCAATCAGACCAATGGTTGCTGAGAAAATTAATTTTAAAAAATGCAGACACGCACATACATACGCGTGTGCACAACCGATTGGCCACCCTCTACTTTTGGCTTCGCGAGCGCAGGTTAATTATATAAAGTGTCGCACAAATATTCAGGCAAAACATCCCATTCTGCAAACAGTGTGCTATCCAGTGGATGTGTTATTATCCCATTGTTTTATATTCCTGAACGAGGAACAGGCAATGAATCAGCATGACATCACAAGCTAGGTCACGGCTTAGCAAGCTGGAAATTGATTGAATGAATTTGATGCATCCTAAGATGGCAATGGATCATGGGCGAGTGGCAAGGTAAAACTCGGGGTTCAATAAATGTAAAACCGTCAGTGAATAACTATTTGTGGAGATAAATTGACACCGAACTGCACTTACCCAAAGAGACGCCTATGGGAAAAGCAGGGCTGAACCGAGGTGAGCGAGCGTGAAGAGCAGATCAGGAAACCTGCTTGTTCTTCATAAAGTTGTCAACCAAAAGTGAATTGGGAGCTCTATACAGTTCGACAATTGGCAAACAATTCATTTTCATCAAGATATGTTGTGCCCTCTCAATATCTCTGTTGCATGAATTCTTACAAAAGCCTGGAGTTGACTTAGCGGTTAGGGTGCTGGCTTGGGATCCTCGGATCCTGGGTTCGAATCCCGATCGATCGCTGAATTAACGCCAGGGGGTTGACTCAGCCTGTCATCCTTCTGAGGTCAGCAAATTGAGTACCAGCTTGCTGGGATGAATGTGCCAGTGTGTGCCCCGGTTTAGAATAGGTACACCGTCTCCCTGCGCATCGTAAGAGGCAACTCAGGGTTGGCGTCAGGAAGGGCATCCGGCCATAAAACATTGCCTCAAACAGGAAACCATGATTGTCATGGGGCCCGCAAGGCTAACCCCCGCTCTAGCGAAAAATTGCCTTTAAAAAAAACGATCATTCATTAATTCATTCATGAATTCTTACAGGGCAATAATATGGCTGCGCAGCATCACCAAATGTCCGTCTGTCCGTTTGAAGGTACCGCAAAAACGGCTGAACCGATCGCAACAATATTTTGGGTGGGTATTCCTGGGACCCCTGGGAGTAAAATAGGCTATATTGTTTTTCCAATTTTTCAAAGTTTTCCAATTTTCCAGTTTTTCCAAACACAATGGAATAATATTTACCGATATGAACAGTCATGTGGGCTTTTGTTGAAATTCTACAAATACTGTTTATTCTACGTACCAGGAGAGAGTAGATTGACTCCTGACGAACTCTTCCTATATAAACGTGCGGCTCCGAAGTAACATGGCAGCATGTGCAAAGCGACTGAGAAACAGGTGTAGCGACCGTTTCCGTGTTACAGCTTCGGCGCGCACTCTTCACACATAAACGTGCGACTGAGAAAGACGTGTAGCGGCCGCTTCAGTTTTGCAGAATTCAATCTTTTTTCAAAATGGGCGCCATGTACTGTTTAGATTTTGATGATTTGCGTGTGATATGATTCAACGGATATTTATTATGAATCGTTTAAAATTTAAAAAAGCCTTCTGATATTTTGCCTTTTCATTTGGGCTTCCCAATTGAAGCCCCGCCCGTAGGGCTTGTGGCAATAATATGGCTGTGCAGCATCACCTCATGCCAGATCCCACACCCACAGGGTATACACACCTATTGTTGTATTCAGTGCAACTAGCAGCCAAACTCAAATTTACAACTTCCAGGTAACAAGATTAAATGTTGAGGGAATCTCAAAATCATGTTTGAATATCCACTGAGTTACAGGTGAGGACAGAGAGCAAATTCTCAATTTCCAAAACAAACCGGCAAATAAAGAAATTGCTGCAGATGGACACATCATGCACCCAAGATCGAATTATTGAGCAACATCATGACATCCTGAACAGATCACTTCGGCCAAAAATGCAAGGAAAATTCTCCATATAGTTTGTTTGATACGTCAGTTATGCACACGATGGGGATCAGCCATTTTTAAAGGACTGGTGAACTTAATGTGCCGGAACAATCAACAGGTATTGGTGCTTGTCTGATGCATTCATTCTCTCACTGGAGATGTATAGAGGCGCTTTCTGCGAGGCAATGAGTGTCTCCCAGGTTCCTCTTAAAATATTATACATAGAAATACAAGGAACTTAAACACAAAAGGAGGCTATTAGGCCCATATTCCAGATGAGCCCTCACTAAATTCCTCCACATAGGTAACACTACCTCTTTCGATTTATATGTTATCCCCCAACAAATGCAAGACATCCTATACCGTATGTAACCCGATTAACTTAAGCGAGAGTTACCTCCCTAGCACTGCCCTGTCTGCTTACCCCACCCCGTACCTATTACCACCGCCAGATCCTTCTCCTGTAAGACACACTCCAAGATTGCCCTTCGAATCGTGTAAGGCCCCATAAAAAAGTATTATCTTATCACCCTCGCACGTATCACTTTTGGTAGAATTCCGATTTATTTATTTATTTTTTTCGATTCTTCTTTTCGGTCTTTTTTTGCTCGAAAAGCGGACGATTCCTTCTGAATAACAACGAACGATTCCTTTCGCACTCCGGAAGTCATCGGATCGATAGTTTTTACATTATGCGCATGCGCAGTTACCACAATGACTGTTCGATCCCTTGTGTGTGCAAAAAAATAAAATAAAATAAAAAACCGCCCTCCCTCATCACTTCTCCAGCCTGGATAGGGTGATAAGATAATACTTTATTTATGGGGCCTAATCTCTATTTTAAATATTCTTCCCAAACCAAGCTTTTGCCCAGTCCATCAAAATGTACAGACTTTCATGAATCTGATCCCTCAAGGACACCCTACTCTCCCCTTACCCAGCCCGTTTGCTGTCTACCTTACTGTTGCGTGCTCCTCCCCAAACCCCGGTCACGGTGTACCTCCGAGCCCCGAAAGGAGTCACGGCAGAAAGATGTGCTATTATGTGTGCCAATGACCAATGGTGAAACCACACCAATCAATCGATACAAAAACCCAAGTATTGTATTAATATCACACAATAATAATAACTTGCGCAAGTACAAGAAAACCTCAATTGCACAGCAAACACCATATAATTCCTATGATGGTACCACCAGCTTCTTAACTCAATAACTCACGGTACTCCACGTGAGCGAACTGTAACACCCCCAAAGTCACTGTCACGACACCAGGCCAAAGTCGATCCACGCTCCGGTGATCACAAGAAAAAAAGGTCGTACTGAGACCTGAACCCAGGACGGCTGACAGTCGACGCTGCAGAAGAGCCGCTGGGTGAGAGGTCGGGCCGACGTCGGTCAGGTAAAGGTTCACCCAAAAGGCGACTGGGAATTCACACCTTCGGTTCACCAGACAATGACGCTGACATGAACGAGCAGCGGCTCCCAAGCGGAGAACCGCGAATTCCCAAGCGAAATCCACAACACACACGAGAACCAGGCTAACGGCTGGTGCGAGGTGAAATGGCTGGTGCGAGGTGAAATGGCGGACGGGCCCGTAATGGAGGCGTACCTGCGCTTCAATGATGATTCACTGTCAGAACCAACAGCAAAACCCGTCTCGCAGGTTTATTTGCCACAGCAATAACGACACTGTCACAGGAATCCCTTTCCCGGGGAAACCAATATTCGTTCCTGACCAATGTCCAACAGCGTCCGCTCAACACCTCGAAGCAGATAGGCCTTCCTTTCCTGATCTCACTCGAACCGCTCCTTCCTCTTCTTCCTCCTCTTCCAGTTTCTCCCGATCCATTTCGTTTTTCTTTTGAAACACTAATTTTACCTTTGAAAACAGTTATCTCCATTTCACACCGAAACTGTAACAATAATAGTACATCAAACTAAAAATGCTTCAAGTGGATGGCAACCACAAAGACGGAGGTGACGAATCCGTAACATTACCCCCAAGCTGCGCGTCATCTGCAAACTTAGAAAGCCCACTCTCAACCTCACTGTCTGAATAATTTATGTAAATCTTATATAATGGAGCAAGTGTTTGTATGTACGTGTACGTATGTATGCATGTATGCATGTATGCATGTATGCATGTATGCATGTATGTATGCATGTATGTATGTATGTATGACTATGTATGTATGTATGTATGTATGTATGTATGTATGTCCGCACTTCACTCATTGATTGGACAGCTGAAATGACTCCACCCACAAATGTAACCTGAAATACTTAACCTAAAGTATCCAGAAGACCCAAAATACCCAGAGGACCCAGAGGACCCAGAGGAACCAAAAGACCCAAAAAAAAACTAAAAGCAACCAGAAGACCCAATAGATCCCAAATATCCAAAAGAAAAACTAAAAAGACCCAATGGATGAATGAATGAATAAATGATCGTTTTAAGGCCATTTTCCCCGCTAGAGCGGGGGTTGGCCTTGCAGGCCCCATGAGCTCATGGTTCCCTGTTTGAGGGAATGTTTTTATGGCCGGATGCCCTTCCTGACGCCAAAAAGACTCAAAGACCCAAAGACTAAAAATACCCTAAAGACCCAAAAGACCCAGAAGACCAAAAAGACCCAGAAGACCCAAAAGACCCAGAAGACCCAGAAGACCCAAAAGACCCAAAAGACACAGAAAACCCAGAAGACCCAAAATACCTAAAATATCCCAAAGACCCTTAACAACCCCAAAGGCCCAGAAGAGTCCCAAGACCCTTAAAGACCCCGAAGACCCAAGAGAACCAAAAGACCCTGAAGACCCAAAAGACCACGAAGACCCAAAAGACCACGAAGACCCAAAAGACCACGAAGACCACAAAGACCACGAAGACCCAAAAGACCCTTAAATAGCCCGAAGACCCAAGATAACCAAAATACTCTGAAGACCCAAAAGACCCTTAAAGACACTGAAGACCATTAAAAACACTGAAGACCCTTAAAGACACTGAAGACCCAAACAGCCCAGAGGACCCAAAAGACCCTGAATACCCTGAAAATCCAAAATACTCCAAAGACCCTTAAAGACCCAAGAGAACCAAAAGACCCCAAAGACCCTTAAATACCCTGAAGACCAAAAGACCAAAAAGACCCCAAAGACTGAAAAGACCCCAAAGACTGAAAAGACCCCAAAGATCCTTAAAGTCCCAAAAAACTCCAAAGAATGAAAAGACCCCAAAAACCGAAAAGACCCAAAAGACTAAAAAGACCCTGAAGACCCAAAAGACCCAAAAGACCCTTAAAGGGGAACCCAAACGCAATTTCCTTTTCTGAAAAACCATTGGCAATCATTAATCACGGTCTAATTTGAAGGAAATATTTTTTTATTTGCCAATCACAAAGTGCCGGGAAAAAAACCCTAGAAGGTCGATTTGAGTACCCGCTTGGAACAAGATCGCCCGTTGGGCGGGTACTCGCAGTCTTAGTAATAACAAGCGTTACGCCTAGGTCCCCCGTCGGTGAAGTGATGAGTTGACAAAGTGGAAGACGCAAGGCGGCCATCTTGGATTTTGACGTGGCGAGCCAATTTTCAATAGCGTTCTCCCTTATGCGTAGATACGCCCACACACCAGATTAGAAGTTAGTAGTTCGTTTATTTTTCAAGATATTTCGCTCACAAGATTCAGCCATATATATGGTGGTGGCCATCTTGGATTTTGACGTGGTGACCCAATTTTCAATAGCATTCTTCCTTATGCCTAGATACACCCACACACCAGATTAGACGTTGGTACTTCGCTTATTTTTCAAGATATTCCGCTCACAATGTTCAGACATACATGGCGGCGGCCATCTTGGATTTTGACGTGGCGACCCAATTTTCAATAGCGTTCTTCCTTATGCCTAGATGCACCCACACACCAGATTAGAATTCGGTCCTTCGCTTACGCACGCACGCACGGACGCAGGCATGCACACACAGACGGAGGGGAAAACCATAGTCCCCCTTTCGCTCCGCGGTGCAACGGGGGACAATAATACCAGTCGGTACTAGTACGCTTGTTCATGAGACTGTCGGTTCCACCCATTGGTTGGACAGTTCGCCTGACTCCACCCACAATTTCCACTTCAAGAAAACAATCATATGGTCACCATGTTGGGGTTTACGGCTATGCTAAGTCAAAAAAATACATCTTCAGAGCTGTCATATTCACAATTGCCATGCCCTCCCTCTATCAGTTTCCCCTTCATTGTAAAATGAGCAAGGTGACAGTTAAAAGGATGCCAATACGCGTTGTGCAGATAGGCCTCAGCGATCAAGGCAGCAGTCTGTTACCTTATACACCGCCAAAATAACTATATGGCAGTCTCCAATGCAGGACTTCCATCCATGTAAATATATATTTTCCACATATCATGCAAGATTGAAAGTTGGACAGGTGACCATGACAGGTGGGGAGGGAGTTTGAAGGCTTGAAGAGGAGAGGGGATTGATGCATTAGGGTTGGGAAGGGGAGGTTGAGGACTTGTAGTTGGGGGAGGGGATTGATAACTTTCAGTGGACAGGTGGTTGAAATAGTTTGAAAATATTAAAATGGTTCCCAATCTGTATCTTTATTAAAGATTCCAACAACTTCCCGACAATTTAAGTCAAACTAACAGGTCTATAGTTCTCCAATTCTTCTCTGGATCCTTTCTTAAATAGTGATGTTACATTTGCTACTCTCCAAACCTCCAATACCTGTCCCGACTCCAATTAGCTATGAAAGATATCCCAGAACATCTCACTTGTCTGATCTGCCAGCTCCCTCCATACTCTCGAGTGCATAATATCTGGCCCTGGAAATGTATCTATTCTTGGCTTTCCTAGCTGTTCCTTTACTTCCGCCACTTCTTCAGCTATTGGAAATTCCCCTGACTGTTCTTATGTAAATGTAGAAGGAAAAAAATATATTTCATAATCCTGCCATCTCACCTTCATAATCCAACAAGTCTCCTGTGCTATTCCTTAAGGAGCCCAGACTTGGCTTAACCTTTTGTTTACCCCTTATACACTTGCCTTGCTGTTGTGTTTAATGTTTCTGGCCACATCGTTTTCATTCCCCCTTTTGGCTTGAGAATTTATTTTTTTTGCCACGGTAGTCCTTGTCTACTCCTATACTGATGTGAGTCGGACTCTTTTCAAATTGAACAGACCAAATTGAAGACCCGAGTGAACAAAGTACTGAAGTCACAAAATAACGATGCAAAATTATAACACGTGGATTGTTACCATACTGCACACTACCAGTCAAAAGTTTTAGAACACCTCAATTTTTCCACTTTCATTGAAATTTACGCAGTTTATTGTCTCAATGTACTCTGAAATTAAGCATAGGACAAATAAGCAATTGGAGATAAAAAATAAATCAAAGAATAATTTTGTTTAACAAAATTAAATTAAAATTTTTGACAGCAAAATAGCCACCTTTTGCATATATAACCGCCGAACACACTCATGGCATTCCTTCTACAATGGAAATCAAATATTGTTCGGGAAGTTCGTCCTAACACTGTTTTTTTGTTTTTTGTTTTTTGTTTTTTGTATACAAGATCGAGGCTCGTGAAAGAGCGAACATTAATCACACAGAAAGACAAACCGACACATAAAACATATAACATCGGGAGCGGTAGACAAGATGGGGAGAGAGGGGGAAGGACACAAACACAACATTTGAGAGCAGGGACCGAGAGACATGGAGACATCGAGAGATCTGAGAGAGGGCGAGGGCTTTGGGGGGGGGGGCATGGGAAGGGGGCGGTGGGGGAGGTATAAAACATATGGACACTGCCAGGACTTCCAGGAAAGAAGTTGGAATTTCAAACAAGGTGGATCTGGGATGAATTAGCGGGGGTAGAAAAGATCAAGGTTTTGGATGGGGGAAGATAAGAGATGGTGGTGAACAGCTGTTTTAAAGACCTGGAGGGAGGAGTGGGATTGAAGGGAGTGAGGGAGTTTGTTCCAGAGGCGGGAGAAAAGAGGAATGAAAGAGTGAAGGTGAGCAGAGAGCCGAGATTTCGGCAGTTTAACCATCAGAGGGTTGCTGGCAGATCTTGTGCGACCTGTAGGAATATTTGGGGGACAGAGCACAGAGAGAGCTGGGGGTGCAAGGCCGGAGAGGAGTCGGTAGAAGACAGAAAGACCACCTACCTGCCTGCGGTGAGTGAGTGAAAGGCCCTCAGAGATAGCTTCATCGCGGGAGATTCCAATAATTCTGAAAGCTTTGGTTTCAACAGCGTGAAGCCGAGCTAGGTGTGAGGCAGGAGCACCGGCCCATAGGGGAGAACAGTATTCCATTGAACTGCGGATGAAAGCCTTGTATGTGGTGAGGAGCTCAGGTGTGCCGAGGAAGGACTTCGCACGACGGAGGATGCCCAGTCGGCGACTGGCTTTGGAGGCCAGCTTGGAAATGTGGTTTTCCCAAGAAAGATCATGGGAGATAGTGAGACCCAAAAGCTTGAGCGACAGAACTTCTTGGAGAGGATTGTTGAGAAAGTAGATGGGAGGGTTGTCCAGTCGATCTTTTCGGAGAGACATAGTAAGAGTGTGAGATTTGTCAGGATTGAAAGACATGTTCCACTTGTTTGACCAGTCTGTGATTTTGTCCAGGTCTTCAGAGAGTGAGGAGGCTGCAGACTGCCGATCTGAGGGAAGAGGAATGGAGCGGCAGAGAGTGGAGTCATCAGCAAAGAGATAGAGAGGATTTTCAAGAGAGTCAGAGAGATCATTGATGAATACCAGAAAAAGCACGGGGCCCAGAACACTGCCTTGGGGAACTCCAGCCTGAACAGGAAGAGGAGATGAGAGAAACCCATTCAGGGCCACACGTTGACGACGACTAGAGAGGAGGTCCGCCAGCCATGCGTGGAGATTTCCATGGATACCAAAGGAGGAGAGTTTGGTGAGCAGAGCGGGGTGCCAGACCGTGTCGAAGGCACGTGATATGTCGAGGGAGACAGCTCTAATTTCCTGTTTGGCATTGAGGACCTCCATCCATTGTTGAGACAGCAGAAGCAGCATGTCCAGAGTAGAGTGACCTGGTCTGAAACCAAATTGATGATCAGAGATCAAGCCATTGGAGAAGAGGAAAGATTTCATATCCGAAGCAATGATGGATTCCATGACTTTGCTGATAATTGGGAGAAGGCTGATTGGTCTGTAGTTGCTAGGATCTGTTTTTGCACCTTTTTTGTGCAAAGCGGTGATGTTGGCTGATTTCCAAGCAGATGGCAGTTGACCTTGAGCAAAAGAGAGGGTGAAGAGAACAGAGAGAGGGTGAGATAGAGCGGCAGAGCAGGATTTTAGGACCCGTGGGCTGATGCCGTCGGGTCCAGTTGCAGAATCAGAGTCGAGGGTTGACAGAAACTTTTCCACCTTGTCAGGAGGAAAGGACACGGAGTCCAGGAGCAGCAGGGTACGACTGGGTATGGTGGGTACAGAGAGGGATGGGTTTGGGACACAAGATTTTGAGGCAAACACAGAGTTGAGGCATTCAGCTTTTTCACGTGCGGAGTCAGCTGTGTAGCCGTTTGAGGTAAGGGAGGGGATGGAGGGGGAACAAACACCAGAAACGGATTTGACCAGACGCCACCAGGATTTGGAAGAGGGAGACAGATAAGAGAGTTCGGTCTTGAGAACGGAGAGATATTGTTTCCTGGCTCTCCTGAGGGTGGACACACACTTGTTTCGGGCTTTGTGAAAGGAAATGAGATTTCCTTCCGTTGGATTTGCTTTCCAGGAGACGAAGGCAAGTTGTTTCTGGGCAACAGCCTCACCACAAGATTCCGTGTACCATGGACGGGAGGAAGGGTATGACAACTGAAGACGAGATGGGATAAATCTGTGCATGAGAGAGAGCAATTTACTTTGGAAGAATTCCCAGGATGAGTTGATGTCAGAGGTGGTAGAGATGGGAGACCAGTCCAGATGATTGATGGCTGCTTGAAGACCGTGCCAGTTGGCCTGAGTGAAATGCCAGACTCGTCGACACTGAGCAGGCTCCCTGAGGATGGTCAGAGAGATGTCCACTTTAACAAGGACATGATCAGATGATCCGATTGGAGCAGAAGAAGAGCAGCAGACATTTTCAGGGAAGTTAGTCATAACCAAGTCCAGAAGAGAAGATGTTCCGTTGACTGAGATCCGGGTCGGGAAATTGACAGATTGTGTCAGTCCCAGTGAGTCGCAGAAGTCCTTTGCTGAGGAGCCATGGCTGGTGAGAGAGGTACCCACACCCAGCCAACTGGCATGATGACAGTTGAAATCACCACATATGAGGAAGAGAGAGTTGGGATGAGTAGATAGAAGTTGGTCCATATTATCAGACAGCGAGATGTAGATGGAGTCATCACTGTTTGGTGGACGGTACAACACACATATGAACAAGAGGTGGGAGCGAAGGGGAAGCCGTAGCCAGAGGTATTCCTGGGGGTGAGGTGGAGAGAGTGCAGTGCAGGGCGAGTGAGGAAGAGAGTTTTTGATAAAGATATCAACCCCGCCTCCAGGACGAGGCTCAGGTCTATCATACTGGAGGAGGGAGTAGCCCGGGAGAGATACTAAGGAATCAGAGACATCATAAAGGAGGAAAGTTTCTGTTAAGCAGATCACGTCTGGTTTGACAGAAGCAACCTGTATGGAGAGATCAGTTAAGTTTGAACGAAGGCCCCGGATGTTTGAGGTCCATACCGTTAATGAAGAGGAAGGGGGAGCATCAGATACAGAACAGGGGGGAGGAGGGGTAGGGTAAGATGTGGAAGAGGTGGAAGAGGTAGGGAGAGCTGTTGAAGGTGTGTCAGAGATTTCAGAATAGCTCGGAGAAAGGGAAGGATGGGGCGGACAAAAGGTTTGATGGTGATTGGGTGTGGCACAATGAGGTGTTATTTGAGGAGGGGGAAGAGCGAGGCAGAAGGTTGGGGGAGATGGAGGTGAGAGTTGGAAGGGGGAAGAAGCGGGGAGGACGCTTTGAGGAGGGGGAGTGAGAGGGGGGAAATTGAGAAGCAATGAGGGTGGGGAGATTTGAAGGGGAGGGGTGAGGGGGGAGTTTGGGAGGGAAGGGACAATGGGGAGGGATTTGAAAGGGATGGGATATGTGGGAGATTTGGAGGGGAGGGGTGAGGGAGGAGTCTAGGAGGGGAGGGGCGAGGGGGCGTCTTGGCGGGGAGGGGTGAGGGGGTAGTTTAGGAGGGAGGGGGCAAGGGGGGAGATTTGAAAGGGATGGGTGATGGGGAAGATTTGGAGGGGAGGGGTGATGGGGAAGATTTGGAGGGGAGGGGTTATGGGGAAGATTTGGAGGGGAGGGGTGAGATTGGATTTTAGAAAGTGTACGATTTATGGGAAACGAACATTTATTGCAAAATGAGTTTCTTGTGACCTTCGAGTTAAAAATACGTTTAAGGATGCTGGATGGAGGATGGAGTGCAGGAGAGTTTAGGGAATGTAGAAAAAAGGCACTATAGGAGATGGATATTTTTTTGGGGATGAATTGATTTGGTAAGCAAGTCGAAAGCAGCCTTTTAAAGAAGAAGAAGAAAAAGGTGTTATAAAATATGACGGAATACATAACTTGAGGGGAAAGTGTAAACATTGAAGGTTAATAACAGTGAAAACTAGAACGGGCACTCGGTAGAGCGCATACCTTCGCCGCAGCTACTGTTCTGTACTTGGCATGGGAGTGTAGGGAACAGAACAGTGAACAGTTTGGTGCTGATTTCATGCAAATCGGATAAGAATTGACCGAGTTATGACAAAAAACGCACATTTTGCAAGGTCGTGACCCCCCTGACTTTTGACCCCCAACCGCTAACAAGGGTAATGTCTTCACTGGGTCATGTCGTATATCACAAGATCGGGCATTGAATTCTGAACATTTTGGCATTAGTTGCATGCCAATTGGATAAAAATTGACCGCGCTATGGTAAAAATACGATTTTGACCTTTTCGTGACCTTGACCTTGACCTTTGACCCGATTGCTCCCAAAATCTAATCAAATGTGTCCCGTATAATAACCAATCATCCCACCAAATTTCATGCAATTCGGTTGAATACTTTTTGAGTTATGCGAATAACATATACACACACACACACACACAGACATACAAATAAATACACAGCGATCAAAACATAACCTTCCGCTTTTGCGAAGGTAACTATCTGGGGAAATGGGGGAGAAACACGTGGTCGAAGAACGAACGAACGAATAAGAATGAATAAACGAATGAGAACAGAGAAGGAAATGTTTTTTTTTTTGTTGTTTTTTTTGAGTTTAGATTTACCCAAGGAAGTAGGCTGAAAGATGATGTGATGGGTGAAAAGCCTGGGAATACAGAGAACGAAAGTTATTGGATCATAAACGACGGACCGCTGAGAGAAAAACAAAGCCTCAAGGTTGTACAGTGTACACTGTACAAGGCCTCAAGACACGACACGAATTAACACGATTTTCAATACAGGTATGAAAGATTTGCACCGAAAAATCTTCGTCGGGACACAATATACGTACAACACCATAAATAAATACAGTTTTAACGAAAATACAAATGGGAACAATCACTTAACTTCGATTTCAAATCGTTCGCGATGCGGCAAAGGCCTTGCTCGCGACACGGCAAACAGACGGCAAACAGACGATGTTGCAAATGTGTTACACTTGTAGGTTGCTTTGCTTTCACCCTTCTGTCCAGTTCATCCCAAACCAGCTCAATGGTCTGGAGACTGTACTGGCCATTCCATGATTTGAAGCCTACCGTCTTGTCCTTTTCCTCGAAGGTAGTTTTGACATAGCCTGGAGGTGTGTTTAGGGTCATTATCTTGCTGTAGGATGAACCCCTGACCAACTAGGCGTATACCAGAGGGTATTGCATGGCGCTGCAAAATGCTGTGGTAGCCCTTTTGGTGTAGGGTGCCAGTCACTCTGGGCAAGTCGCCGACTCTGGATCCAGCAAAAGAGCCCCAGACCATCATGCTTCCTCCTCCATGTTTGACAGTTGGTCTCACACACTAAGGAACCATCCTTTTGCCTACTCGACGGCGTACAAAAACCCTGCGTGATGAACCAAAGATTTCAAATTTTGATTCATCGGTTCATAAGACCTTCTTCCAGTCTTCAGTAGTCCACTGGTGGTGCTTCATGGCCCAGGCAAGCCTCTTTTTCATATTTTGACATCTTAGCAATGGCTTTCTTACTGCCACTCGACCTGTCAAACCTGCAGCTCGAAGTCTTCTCTTCACAGTTGAAACTGAGACTTGCTTACTTCGACCAGTGTTAAGCTGTGCTTGAAGCTGTTGTCCTGTGAGCCGCCTATCACGCAAGCTGTTGACTCTCAGAAACTTGTCTTCTGATTCTGTTGTGGCTTTGGGTCTGCCAGACCTCTTCCTGTCAGAGTTTCCTCCAGGTTCCAAGTGCCTTTTGATGGTGTAGGAAACTGTACTTACTGACACCATGGCTTTCTTTGCAATTTCTATAAAGGAAAGACCTACACTTTTAAGGGTTACAATGGTCTATCTGTCTTCCTTTGTTAATTGCCTTTTTCTCACCATTATGATACCAATATACTACTTCCTGCAGTGCAATATTGTCCAAATAATGCTTCAGAGGGTGTAATAACAGTCTGTTCCAATACTGCTTTTATACAGACAGGGGGTTTGTAATCAAGTAGTCAGCAGAGGTTGGGACACCTGTAGGAATTGTTTGCATCAACTTTCAAGGCTTAATTTACTTACATTGCTGCAGAACAGCTGTAAGTTGTTAACCCATTACTTGTTCCCTGAAGAAGGCCTTTTTTTACAATATAACTGTGCAATTTACATTATTTCCCCGTTTTTGCTCACCAAAACTTTTTTTTTTTTTAACCTCAAGCAGTTTACTCCTTACCTTTGTACCATTTCAGGTTATTCACTGGACATTGAACTGGGTAAATTTCAATAAAAACTGGAAAAATTGAGGTGTTCTAAAACTTTTGACCGGTAGTGTATATGGTTCCTGGTTCAAACTCACTTTGCCCAAAAATTGTGACGAAGAAATCCATGTGTAGCCATGAGTAAATGGAATATATATAAAAATTCCCTTTTTAAGGCCATTTTCCCTGCTAGAGCAGGGGTTGGCCTTGTGGGCCCCCATGATAATCATCATGGTTCCCTTTTTGAGGCAATATTTTTATGGTCGGATGCCCTTCCTGACGCCAACCCTTTAGTCGCCTCTTACGGCACGCAGGGATACGGTGTACCTATTCTAAACCGGGGCACACACCGGCAGATGTGTAAAAATATACTAAATATACTAAAATATACAAAAAATGGAATATACTAAATAAAAAGAGAATACTTCTTCCACTCAAGTCTTCAATTGGACCTCTTGCTGAACATAAGCGACTTGTTTTTTGGGGGGGTGTTTTTAATGACCATGGCTAATGATGATATCGCTAAATTAAATTCAAAATTATATTGTGGCAGTTTGTGGGTATGGCCTCGCAGTCACCCGTTCCTGCACCCTCCGAACGGCAATCCCGAGTCTCCCACCCTCTCTACCTCGCACCTCCAGGCCCAAAACCGCAACACTTGTGTGAAAACCGCAACACTTGTGTGAAAACCGCGCCGTCCCATTGAGATCTCTCTCCTTTGAGGTGAGCTCCTTCCTTCCGTTTAAGTGCTGCTTCATCAGGATGAAGATTACCGCACTCCTTGCCCTGCTTCATTCCCATCTGAGTTAAACCTTCATCCCCTCTGGGCCCCACCGCCCTAGTGATCAGGCAAATGTGACATTGCCCAATTAATCAGTCAAACAATCAAATAAATTAATCAATTAATTAACCGCATTTATAAATAAACAAGTGAATAAAAATGAATCAATGGCTGCATAAATGAATGAATAATTAAATACATGGTTCAATGGATGAATGAAATGAATTAATAAACAAGTGAACGAATAAATAAACGAACATATGATGACACCATCTGATGATGATGATGATGATGATGATGATGATGATGATGATGATGATGACGACACCATATGATGATGATGATGATGATGATGATGATGACACCATCTGATGATGATGATGATGATGATGAAGATTATGATGGTGGAGATGGCGATGAAGACAAAGGACAGGCAAAGCTTTTGGCACAAGTCTTTCACGAACTGGCTGGCAAAGGCCTGACATTTGACCTGGAATCTCCCGCGATGACGCTATCTCCGAGGGCCTTTCACTTACTCACCGCAGGCAGGTTGGTGGTCTTTCCGTCTTCTACCGACTCCTCTCCGGCCTTGCACCCCCAGCTCTCTCTGTGCTCTGTCCCACAAATATTCCTACAGGTCGCACAAGATCTGCCTGCAACCCTCTTATGGTTAAACTGCCAAAATCAAGACTCTCTGCTCACCTTCACTCCTTCATTCCTCTTTTCTCCCGCCTCTGGAACAAACTCCCTCACTCTCTTCAATCCCACTCCTCCCTCCAGGTCTTTAAAACGGCTGTTCACCACAATCTATTATCTTCCCCAATCCAAAACCTTGATCTTTTCTACCCCGCTAATTTCACCCCAAATCCACTTTTTTGAGGTGACTTTTGTCTTCTTTCCTGTAAGTCCTTGGTGTCCTTGCGTTTTATACCTATTCTGCCTCCCCCCAGGCCCTCTGCCTCCCACACATCTCCTGATGTCCCTGCCCTCAAATGTTGTGTTTGTGTGCTTCCTCCCCTTCTCTCCCCATCTTGTCGACCGCTCCCCTTTTTATATACTTTGTTTGCTTGTTTGTTTGATTTGTTTGTTTGATAAATGTTAGCTCTTTCACGAGCCTCGACTCTGTATACAAAGAAAGAAAAAAAAAGTAGGTCAGAGCTGGAATTTGTAATTTGTTCAGGATTCCAGTGATATCTCATCGACTCTTCGCAAAGGACACCATGAGATCTTTAACATCCACCAGCTAATGCCGAGAGACGGGACACCCATTTAGCATCCATCCGAGGGACAGCACACACATTGATAAATCACCCTGCCTGTGACACACCAGTTTATAGCTGGGTCAGGATTCGAACCCAGGCTAGACAGCTTAGAGGCGAGTGTGTGTACCTCTTGGACATTCTGCCAGCCTAAACAAATGAATAACTAAACAAGTCCAGACACAAATAAATCCACATCTCTCCTTACATGGATTGACATTCCTGGTCGGCCACAACAATGATGAACAAAATGATCCTTCGAGTTCTACTTAATTTCTCAGCAAAAGTTTAACAAACACGGATTACATTGATGTTTTTTAAAAGATTCAACATTTAACTTTTTCATTTTGTCCAGTCAGAATGTGCTTCTCAAAATGGGATTGTCCACAAAGTGCAATTCATTACAGTAAATTGGTGACAAGTGCTTTGAACATCTTCCATGAGCTGTCAATCGGTGGTGCAGGAAGGTGGGGGAATGGGGGGGGGGGTGGAAGGGGGGTGGGGAGGAGGACGGGAGGGGATGGGAAGGGGGGAATAACAAATATCTCTCACCTCTGAATTCTGGACACGTTTGCAGGTAAGCTCGTTTTTCTCCAAAAATGCAATCAGCCTGAAAATATATACATTTACTGAACATCCAAACTACTCCATATGCAGCTCCATGGTAAACAGGTGAAATTAAATAATGAACAATACCCCAAACAATGGCATAAAAAAATCCAAACTGACATTTTGAAAGAGGCATACTGAGCCAGTCTGTGATGGCAGGAATTTGCAATTCGGCCAGACTGCCGGCAATAACTCGCATACTTTTCACGAAAAAGACTGGAATAGTTAACGTCCAACGAGTAGTAGTGGCAGGCAGGTCCTCCAACCGAATGGCCCATTTTTGGGGGGGGGGGGGGTTGAGTGGGGAGGTAACCCTCCTTTCTGAAGGAATCATTCTTGTGAACACAGCTTGCAATGGATAGTTTATAGTGAAATACAAAGCGTGAATTGCAAAATAAATGTAGGCCAGACGAGGCCACCTCCCCCCCCCCCCCCCCCCACTAACCAAAGTCTTTTAGTGAGCCAGATGGGGGTTTCCTGGCAGTCTAATAGCGCCAGGTTCAGGAATTTTATTTTTCGTACAGTCTCTTTGGGGGTTTATTTAATTATTTATTTAAACAGTGACTTGCATTCATGGAGAAGGTTGTACATAAATGACCCACAGGACAAGGACATCAAATGACTTCAGCGTACTTCCGCCCCAATTGGACAATGTACACAATGGACGACACATAGCATATCTGTGACTTACCTCTGTGACTCCCCTTCCTCCTCCTCCAGTGTTGGACTTCTGTCAAGTCAAGTTATAAAATTCACTTTTGCTCTTGAACTATGTCTTTGCTTTGTTTTTGGAAGAAAAAGTAACAGAAAATTCCAGGAATCAAGAATGCCTTTTTCTTTTTTCTGCCGACATTGTGTTTCTTTCATATTGTGAAATTGGATTGAAAAAGTTGAATTTTCTCTCTTTTGTGTCATTTCCCACTCAATTCTACTTCTTCAACAAAACAGTCTTTCGATAGAGAGATGTTTATTTCAAGAAAATACATGTAATTATAACTACAATGCAGAAGCAAATTCAAAATAAAGTCCTTAAAGCTTGTGGAGCAATTCTTTGTTGCAAAAATAAAGAACAACAATGGCCTACTTGACTATTCCATTCCACCATGGGATGAAGGTCTTCCTCAAATGGGTCCCACTCTGTTATGTTCAACGCAATTCAATGCCGCAGTTCTCCAATGCATTTTCAATTTCCTCTCTCCATTTGATCTTTGGTCTACCTCGGCTTCTTCCAGGGCCTTCTCTAGGTTGCCGGTTTGCAATTACTGTAATCCCACCGGTTGTCTGTTCTTGCTGCGTGTCAAGGGCAGTTCCATTTCGGCGTCTGTTGTCGATGTGTGAGCGAATTTAGTTTTCCGTCCGCACCATTGCCTCCTATTCTTGTCTCTTCTCTTCAAGCCGAGAGAACCAGTTTCCTGGGGTTCTTTGTGTAACGATCAAATTGTTCTCAGTATTCTTTGAAGGAGACCACGTTTCACTGAAACGTGACGTCGATGGTGTTACGCATCCATCGCAAACTGTTTTGGGGGTACAATGGCGGATTGATGGTTGGTTTTAGGGTGTACAATGGTAGCTTGATGGTTGGTTTTGGGGTGTACAATGGTGGATTGATGGTTGCTTTTTAGGGTGTACAATGGTAGCTCGATGGTTGGTTTTAGGGTGTACAATGGTAGCTTGATGGTTGGTTTTAGGGTGTACAATGGTAGCTTCATGGTTGGTTTTAGGGTGTACAATGGCGGATTGATGGTTGGTTTTACGGTGAACAATGGCGGCTTGATGGTTGCTTTTTAGGGTGTACAATGGTAGATTGATGGTTGGTTTTAGGGTGTACAATGGTAGCTCGATGGTTGGTTTTACGGTGAACAATGGCGGCTTGATGGTTGCTTTTAGGGTGTACAATGGTAGCTTGATGGTTGGTTTTAGGGTGAACAATGGCGGCTTGATGGTTGCTTTTAGGGTGTACAATGGCGGCTTGATGGTTGGTTTTAGGGTGTACAATGGTAGCTTGATGGTTGGTTTTAGGGTGTACAATGGTGGATTGATGGTTGCTTTTTAGGGTGTACAATGGTAGCTTGATGGTTGCTTTTTAGGGTGTACAATGGTAGCTTGATGGTTGGTTTTAGGGTGTACAATGGTAGCTTGATGGTTGGTTTTACGGTGAACAATGGCGGCTTGATGGTTGCTTTTTAGGGTGTACAATGGTAGATTGATGGTTGGTTTTAGGGTGTACAATGGTAGCTCGATGGTTGGTTTTAGGGTGTACAATGGTAGCTTGATGGTTGGTTTTAGGGTGTACAATGGCAGATTGATGGTTGCTTTTTAGGGTGTACAATGGTAGCTTGATGGTTGCTTTTTAGGGTGTACAATGGTAGATTGATGGTTGGTTTTAGGGTGTACAATGGTAGCTTGATGGTTGGTTTTGGGGTGTACAATGGTAGCTTGATGGTTGGTTTTAGGGTGTACAATGGTGGATTGATGGTTGCTTTTTAGGGTGTACAATGGTAGCTCGATGGTTGGTTTTAGGGTGTACAATGGTAGCTTGATGGTTGGTTTTAGGGTGTACAATGGCGGATTGATGGTTGCTTTTTAGGGTGTACAATGGTAGCTCGATGGTTGGTTTTAGGGTGTACAATGGTGGATTGATGGTTGCTTTTTAGGGTGTACAATGGTAGCTCGATGGTTGGTTTTAGGGTGTACAATGGTACCTTGATGGTTGGTTTTAGGGTGTACAATGGCGGATTGATGGTTGCTTTTTAGGGTGTACAATGTTAGCTTGATGGTTGCTTTTTAGGGTGTACAATGGTAGATTGATGGTTGGTTTTAGGGTGTACAATGGTAGCTTGATGGTTGGTTTTGGGGTGTACAATGGTAGCTTGATGGTTGGTTTTAGGGTGTACAATGGTGGATTGATGGTTGCTTTTTAGGGTGTACAATGGTAGCTCGATGGTTGGTTTTAGGGTGTACAATGGTAGCTTGATGGTTGGTTTTAGGGTGTACAATGGTAGCTTCATGGTTGGTTTTAGGGTGTACAATGGTAGCTTGATGGTTGGTTTTAGGGTGTACAATGGTGGATTGATGGTTGCTTTTTAGGGTGTACAATGGTAGCTTGATGGTTGCTTTTTAGGGTG
Organism: Myxine glutinosa; assembly: GCF_964187855.1. NCBI lineage: Eukaryota > Metazoa > Chordata > Myxini > Myxiniformes > Myxinidae > Myxine > Myxine glutinosa. The sequence continues at coordinate 173,198,427 of NC_136262.1, forward strand.
TACAATGGTAGCTTGATGGTTGGTTTTAGGGTGTACAATGGTAGCTTGATGGTTGGTTTTAGGGTGAACAATGGCGGCTTGATGGTTGGTTTTAGGGTGTACAATGGCGGCTTGATGGTTGGTTTTAGGGTGTACAATGGCGGCTTGATGGTTGGTTTTAGGGTGTACAATGGCGGTTTGACGGTTGGTTTTGGGTGTACAATGGCGGTTTGACGGTTGGTTTTGGGGGTACAATGACAGTTTGATGGTTTGTTTTGGGGGTACAATGGCAGTTTGATGGTTGGTTTTGCGGGTACAATGGCGGTTTGACGGTTGGTTTTGGGGGTACAATGGCAGTTTGATGGTTGGTTTTGGGGGTACAATGGCAGTTTGATGGTTGGTTTTGGGAGTACAATTGCAGTTTGATGGTTGGTTTTGGGGGTACAATGGTGAGTTGATGGTTGGTTTTGGGGGGCACAATGGCAGCTTGATGGCTGGTTTGGGGGTTTTGGGGGTACAATGGCAGCTTGATGGTTGGTTTTGGGGTTTTGAGGGTACAATGGCAGCTTGATGGCTGGTTTTGCGGTTTTGGGGGTACAATGGTGGCTTGATGGCTGGTTTTGGGGTTTTAGGAGTACAATGGTGGCTTGATGGCTGGTTTTGTGGTTTTAGGGGTACAATGGTGGCTTAATGGTTGGTTTTGGGGTTTTGTGGGTACAATGGCAGCTTGATGGCTGGTTTTGGGGATACAATGGTGGCTTGATGGCTGGTTTTGGGGTTTTGGGAGTACAATGGTGGCTTGATGGTTGGCTTTGGGGTTATGGGGTACAATGGCAGCTTGATGGCTGGTTTTGGGGTTTTGGGAGTGCAATGGTGGCTTGATGGTTGGCTTTGGGGTTATGGGGTACAATGGCAGCTTGATGGCTGGTTTTGGGGGTACAATGGTGGCTTGATGGCTGGTTTGGGGGGTTTTGGGGGGTCAATGGTGGCTTGAAGGCTGGTTTTGGGGGTTCATTGGTGGCTTGATGGCTGGTTTTGGGGGTACAATGGTGGCTTGATGGATAGTTTTGGGGGTACAATGGCGGCTTGATGGCTGGTTTTGGGGGTACAATGGTGGCTTGATGGCTGGTTTTGGGGGTTTTGGGAGTACAATGGTGGCTTGATGGTTGGGGCTTTGGGGTTTTGGGGTACAATGGCAGCTTGATGGCTGGTTTTGGGGTACAATGGCAGCTTGATAGCTGGTTTTGGGGGTACAATGGTGGCTTGATGGCTGGTTTTGGGGTTTTGGGAGTACAATGGTGGCTTGATGGCTGGTTTTGGGAGTACAATGGTGGCTTGATGGCTGGTTTGGGGGTTTTGGGGTACAATGGCAGCTTGATAGCTGGTTTTGGGGTTTTGGGGGTACAATGGTGGCTTGATGGCTGGTTTTGGGGTTTTCGGAGTACAATGGTGGCTTGATGGCTGGTTTTGGGGTTTTGAGGTACAATGGCAGCTTGATAGCTGGTTTTGGGGTTTTGGGGGTACAATGGTGGCTTGATGGCTGGTTTTGGGGTTTTGGGAGTACAATGGTGGCTTGATGGCTGGTTTTTGGGGTACAATGGTGGCTTGGTGGCTGGTTTGGGGGTACAATGGCAGCTTGATGGCTGGTTTGGGGGTTTTGGGAGTACAATGGTGGCTTGCTGGCTGGTTTTCGGAGTACAATGGTGGCTTGGTGGCTGGTTTGGGGGTACAATGGCGGCTTGATGGCTGGTTTGGGGGTTTTGGGAGTACAATGGTGGCTTGCTGGCTGGTTTGGGGGTTTTGGGAGTACAATGGTGGCTTGCTGGCTGGTTTTCGGAGTACAATGGTGGCTTGGTGGCTGGTTTGGGGGTACAATGGCGGCTTGATGGCTGGTTTGGGGGTTTTGGGAGTACAATGGTGGCTTGCTGGCTGGTTTGGGGGTTTTGGGAGTACAATGGTGGCTTGCTGGCTGGTTTTCGGAGTACAATGGTGGCTTGGTGGCTGGTTTGGGGGTACAATGGCGGCTTGATGGCTGGTTTGGGGGTTTTGGGAGTACAATGGTGGCTTGCTGGCTGGTTTTCGGAGTACAATGGTGGCTTGGTGGCTGGTTTGGGGGTACAATGGCGGCTTGATGGCTGGTTTGGAGGTTTTGGGAGTACAATGGTGGCTTGCTGGCTGGTTTTCGGAGTACAATGGTGGCTTGGTGGCTGGTTTGGGGGTACAATGGCGGCTTGGTGGTTGGTTTTGGGGTTTTGGGGGTACTAACCCTCACAATGGTGGGCGCACATTCACAATGTTTATCAATTTTCAAAACGTGCTCTGGTGCATCTCTTCTGGCAAAAGTCATCAGTGGAAATGTTTTCGACTGAAATCAATGTAATCTCTCGTCGTTACGAAATAATAAAGCATCCATTTTCATAATCGCACGTTTGACCATTGAGCTTGCTATGGCATAACAGCTCATTTGAATTCACAGCGGCATTCACTTGACGAGATGGAAAGACACGACCTACTCCATTAAGCTGCATTAGAAAGCGCATCTGATGTGGAGCTGTCGGTAATCCGGATTATCCATACTTTAGATAAGAGCAAATTACTGATGAATACAACAGAGCAAGACTGAATTAGGTATGTCCTTTATTCATTCATTCAAACCAAACCCTTATTTATAAACTTTGGCCTAATTTGTATTTTTAACACATCCTAATTTATTCATTTATTTTATTTTCGACACGAATTGAACAAATATCCCGAAATTGTACATTTTGTTAGAACGCATGACGTAAACACTGGCAAATGTGGGGACCAAAGTGATAAAGTAATGATGGACTAAATGGAAGGAATTCGAGGAGTCTGTGAAAGAGGAAAGGGAGAGCACAAATGTGCATAGGGATTAATAGCAGGGAGGAGGAAGGTCAAATTCCACTATATTTGGATATTTAGTAAAAAGATCATCCCAACAATACAATCTAAAAACAAAGTATGTGGACAGAGAAACCACCTCATGGGATTCTCGAAAAATACGTTGGCAAAACTCATGTCAACAATCAATATTCAGTTATTATTCGATTCACAAGTGACTAACTCAATGTTTCTTTAAGCAATGCAAGTTCACCTGAAGTCGACCTCAGTGAGAACGTGCGTCAGTTCGGTGCGAGCGAGCCAGTAGGAGCAGCGTCGCAGCTCGAGGAGGTCAGTGAGCAGCTGCATGCCGAGGGAACTGTGTCGACTGGTGCACAGGCTCATTATGCATTGCTGGAGGTAGAGCAAGGACATACATGTCAGCAAACTACCATATAAAGGTGTGTGTGTGTGTGTGTGTGTGTGTGTGTGTGTGTGTGTGTGTGTGTGTGTGTGTGTGTGTGTGTGTGTGTGTGTGTGTGTGTGTGTGTGTGTGTGTGTGTGTGTGTGTGTGTGTGTGTGTGTGTGTGTGTGTGTGTGTGTGTGTGTGTGTGTGTGTGTGTGTGTGTGTGTGTGTGTGTGTGTGTGTGTGTGTGTGTGTGTGTGTGTGTGTGTGTGTGTGTGTGTGTGTGTGTGTGTGTGTGTGTGTGTGTGTGTGTGTGTGTGTGTGTGTGTGTGTGTGTGTGTGTGTGTGTGTGTGTGTGTGTGTGTGTGTGTGTGTGTGTGTGTGTGTGTGTGTGTGTGTGTGTGTGTGTGTGTGTGTGTGTCCTCATAAGGGCAGGTTTTAAAGGCTTTGAGTAATGCTTTCGGAGGGATTTCAGTGGGGGGGAGGGCGGGGGTTTCAGGGGAAATCTTTGAACACGACTGTGTGGCAACCGGTTAAAATACCTAATATAAAAGACTCTAAGGACTCAACAAATCCCCCCCCCCCCCCCCCCGCCCCAGGACCAGAAGACCCCAAAGCCCCCAGTGGACCCCACAGACCCAATGGACCCGAAACACTCAAAATACCCAAAGACACAAAATACCCTTTAGACTGTTAGACACAAAAGATCATGAACACCCAGAAGACTCCAAGCACCCAGAAGACCCCAAGGACTTTGAAGACCCGAAATACCCAAAATACCCTGGAGACCCAATGGACCCCAAAGACTATGAAGACCCAAAAGACCCAAACAACCCCAAGTACCCAAATGGCAGAGGACCCAAAAGACCCAAAGGACTCAGAAGACCCCCAAGGACTCAAGATCCAAAATACCCCAAAAGACCAAAAAGACCCAATTGACCCAATGGACCCCAAACACCCAAAATACCCCGAAGACCTAAAAGACCCTGAAGACTTAAAGACCTAAAATACTCCAAAGACCCAAAATACCCTGAAGACCCAAAATACCCTGAAGACCCAAAATACCCTGAAGACCCAAAATACCCTGAAGACCCAAAAGACTGAAAAAACCAAAAGACCCAATGGACCACAAAGACCCTAAGACCCAAACCACTCTGAGGATCCAAAAGACCTCAAAGACCCAGAAGACCCCAAAAATCCAATGGACCCCAAACACCCAAAGACCCAAAATACCCTGTAGACTGTTAAAGACACAAAAGACCATGAAGACCCAGGAGTCCCCAAGGACCCAGAAGACCACAAGGACTTTCAAGACCCAAAAGTCCCCAAAGACCCAAAACACAGAAAAGTTATTGAAGACCCAAAGGACCCCAAACACCCAAAATACCCCAAAGACCCCAAAAAAAACAAATGACCCAAAAGACCTTTAAAGACCCCGAAGACCCAAAAAGACCCAAAAGATTCAAAAAATACCCAAAAGAACAAAAAAAATACACTGAAGACCTCAAATTCCCCAAAGACCTTTCAAGACCCCGACGACCCAAAAGACTGAAAAGATCCCAAAACCCTTAAGACCCATAAAGATCCCGAAGACCCAAAACACTGAAAAGACCCCAAGACACTTAAATACCCTGAAGACCCAAAATACCCCAAAGACTCAAAATACACCCAAGACCCAACACACCAAAAAGACCACGAAGACCCCAGAGACCCAAGTTATGCCAAAGACCAAAAAAAAAAAATCGAAAAGACCCAGAAGACCAAAAAGTCCCTGAAAACCCAAAATACCCTGAAGACCCTTAACGACCCACATAACCAAACAATCCAAAACACCAAAAATACCCCAAAGACCCTGAGGACCCAGTGGAACCCAAAGACCCAAATTATGCCAAAGACCCAAAATACCTCGATGACTGAAAAGACCCGAGGACCCCAAAGGTGCAGAGGACCCAAAGGACTCAAATGACATAAAAGACCCCGAAGACCTAAATGAACCAGAATATCCCAAGGATGCAAAAGAGCTTGAACACCCAAAAGTCCCAAATTAACCAGAGGACCCAAAAGACCCCGAGGACTCTGAAGACCCAAAATAAGAGTAATTATGTCTCTTACATTGGAATTGTCGACGGTGGCTTGCAAACCGAGCTTAAAGGTCGGTGCATGGAAGCGTTTTTTTTTATCACAATAAATACAAGGCACAGGGAGGTGACATTCACTGAACGTGATGTGCAAAGTGCGCAGAGTAAACCGAGTGTTCATTTACGTCTGTGAGATATCTAATAAATAAAGAAGATATAAGCACATCTGACACTAGGCCCAGGCTTCAGACTTTGGCACGCTCACATGGCTGCACCATCAAATAAACTGTTCCAACCCGTCATTTTTGACGGGCTTTATACAAGTTTCTGAATAATGTTACAATTGCATTTTACTATTGCCAACAATGCACTGAAATAGTCCAACCTTGCGAGGAGAGCAAGCCTCGGGAGGTAAGGCATGCATTAACGCCTCTCAGCATTCCCCATCACAAGTGACTCCGAGCAAATGGATTTGAGAACAATTGCCAGGTTTCCATAAGTCATTATGAGGAAGCCATAATCTGCTGATAAATACTTAGAGACCTTCATTTAACTTCCACAAATGGTCTGCAAGGCAGAAGCACAGATGTCACTTGACACTTCTCATTCGTTTTGTTAGGAAATTAGGGATTTCCGTGCTTGTGGAACTTATTGGTGCAGAGTTCCCTCGTACGGTGTATAAATGGCCACCTTGCGATGATGCAGTGATATTCTACCGTTTTGATGAGGAAAAGTGAGTTTTTGTGCAATCCCTTGGATGGATTGTATAGTAACTTGGCAGACATAAATTGATGAATATTGATTACCATGAAAATATAGCTTACAGGTACATCTGGCAAAATAAAACGTCACATATGATAAAATGTAGCAGACAAAAGACTAATGTCACGTATGGTCACGCTGATTGGTCTGTAAGGTCTGCGGTCAACATTTGGGCTGTACCTGGCCAAGAGAAGATTAAAAAGTGCTGGAGAACAAATAAATGCTTTATTGGGCCTACGACCCCATGGAGAGAAGCACTGTCAGGGTGTGAGGGCCAGGAACGAGCCTGTGAAAGATCACTTTGTTCACAGTGCCAGGGCATGCATACATGGGCCAGACTATAACTATAACTATAACTCACACTGGAACAAGTGGTGTAGGATTGATTACAAGGTGTAATGGCTTGAGCAGACCCAACGTGCACTTGGGTTTGGACGCAAATGCTTTGCAACCTTTGCTTGCTTTGCATCCCCGCAGTGCTGGAACAGGCCATCATCAAAGTACATGTTTGCAAAGTACATGTTATTTCAGAATTTTTGAGCGATTTTTAAAATGATTTTAAAGTGATTTTTCACCATTGAGTGAGAGGCCAAAAAGATATATAGCACGATATCTCAAAAAGTTATGCACGGCTTCGGACAAAACCTGGTGGACAGGTTGGGTGTGTGACAAGGATGAATCGATTCCATTTTGGTAAAGATTCGAACAACATGCATTTTAAGGCCATTTTCCCTGCTAGAGCAGGGGTCCCATGACAATCTTCTCAATTTTGCCCTATTTTCTGCATCTCCCCTTGTTAACCCCCTTGCCCGCATTTCTTCTTCCACCAACTTTAGCCAAGTCTTTCTCGGTCTTCCCCGTCCTCTACTTCCTTCTACATTCATTTCCATCACTCTTCTCAACCAGTCACTTTCATCCTTCCTCAACACATGACCAAACCATCTCAACCTGTTCCTCTTCACAGCATCAATCACAGGCTCTATTCCCATCATCTTTCGCAATTCATCATTTGTCTTCCTCTCTCTCAACGATACTCCGCACATCCACCGAACCATTCGCATTTCCACCCTTTCCAGCCTTCGTTGCTGCTCTACGTTCATTACCCATGTCTCGCTCCCATAAATCATAACACTTCTCACACATGCAGCATACACCTTTCCCTTCAGCTTCAACGACACTCACCTCCTCGTCAGCACACCACTCAGTTCCCGAAACTTCTTCCATGCACATCTCACTCTAGCAACCGTTGCCGAGTCTGATCCACCTTCTCCATTCAGCATGTCTCCGAGGTAGCAAAATGTTTTCACACCTTCCAGCTTCACATCGTCTCCAAGATCCAACTCAACATTTCCTCCATCTGCAGCTCCCTCTGTGCACACCTTACATTTGAATGTAGCTGCCACACTGGTTAATGACCCTCTCAGACCACTACATTTTTGATGAACCCACTCAGCGCACATTGTACATTGAATGGAGCCTGGTGTTGGCTTAGCGGCTAGGGTGCCAGCTTAGGATCCGAGGATCCTGGGTTCGAATCCCGGTCGATCGCTGAATTAACGCCAGGGGGGTAACGCCAGGGGGGTTGACTCAGCCTGTCATCCTTCCGAGGTCGGCTAATTGAGTACCAGTTCACTGGCAATTCCCTGTTTGTCGTAAAAGGCGACAAACAGGGTTGGCGGCAGGAAGGGCATCCGGCCGTAAAACATTGCTTCAAAAAGGGGACCAAAAAAAACAACAACAACCACGGTGCCCGAAAAAGGCCAACCCCCGCTTTGCGGGGAAAAATGGCCTCTAAAGGTGTTTTTTTTTTTTTTCCAGACCACTACATTTTTGATGAACCACTCCGCACATTGAATGGAGTTCACTCCGACACTCTTCCTGCACACAGCACATGGCCACTTCCCAGTTCTTTCCACCTCACCACATGCTTTACCACTTGCCATCACCTTCGTCTTTCTGATATTCACCTTCAGACCTTTTGTCTCCATACATTCCTTCCACTTGTTCATCTTTTCCTTCAGTCCATCCATACTTTCCGCAATCAACACCAGATCATTTGCATACAACAACTCCCACGGTAAACCCTCCTTTACATTCTGGGCCAGCACCTCCATCACAGCTACAAATAGTAGTGGACTTAGTACCGACCCCTGATGCACTCCCACCTTCACCTCAAACTCACCACTCTTCCCGTCCTTCGTCCAGATCCAGTTCGATCCAGATGCGAGAATTTTTAAATTTTTCAAGGGATTCGTCACCATTGAGTCATTGGACCAAAAATGATATATAGCATGATACTTCAAAAAGTTCTGGACGACTGATGACAATACTAGGTGGACGAGTTGGTAAGGTGACAGGAACATGCCAATTGATTTTGGTTCAGGTCCAGATCCATATCTGACCTATCAGTGGGATACAAAACGTAAACTTTTCAGCGGTGTGCTCTCTACCCGGTGCCATTTATTTTGCCATCACTTTCCCAGTGTTTTTTGTATGTACTTTATCCTTTTAAATGGCGAGTGTCAAGCACGGAAGCTGCACGTACCATTTTAAAGCCTTTGGTATTGCTCGGCCAGGGCTTGAACCACCGACCTCCCAGAATCAGAGTGGACACTCGAACCATTACACCACAGAGATAGGTGTATGTACAATGCCTATAGAAAGTCTATACCCACTTTCAATATTTTCACCTTTCGTTGCCTCATAACCTGGAATTAAATTGCATTAAATCAGACTTTTCCCACCTTTATTTACACATAGTAACCCACAACTTCCAAGTGAAAAACAAATTCTAACAATTTCAGAAAATTAATTAAAAATACAAAACTAGAATATCTTGGTTGGATAAGTGTCCACCCCCATGAGTTAGTACTTGTAGTCCAGTCATTCTAGCGAACTTTTACCCCTAACCCACCACTAATTGCAAGAGAAAAAAAATGATATTTTTCTGAAACCTGTCGATCCTCTGAACAAATACATAAAATTATACTCAATTCTAATGAGTGGATCATACTTTATTTTTAGATTGAACGAGAGCCGTGAACGAGAGGTGGAGTGACGCTTGCAGTGAGAGATTTGATCAGTGTGCTGAGGACAGTTAAATGCTGTGGTCATTGTGAATGTAAGTCGTATTATATTTAATTTATGATTGTTTAAGGTTTTATTTTTATTTTTAAAAGCAGTTTTTTAACATTTAATTTTATAATAAACATGTTCAAATTTTGTATTTTTATGAACCTATACATTTATAGTAGGACAACACAGGGAATAAAATGTAATCCTAAGTTCCCTCTCTTTTCAGCAACATGGGTGATATCGACTGTGTCTTCTGTAAGAAACCCCTCTCCAGTGATCCAACCAGTACACTGACGGATAAAGGTTGTACGAGGATCGAAGAAGCTGGACGTGAGCGTGGTGAAGAAGTCCAAGTCCTTCCAGGACAGGCAGTTCATACAGATTGTCGTAGGGTGTTCTGCAATGTGAGAGACATTGAACTTTCTCTGAAGCGAAAACGTGTTTCGTCTGAAGCAGACAAAGGGAGGTGCCTTCGTTCAATGGATTCAGCGTTTGACTACAGAACTCAGTGTCTTTTCTGTGGTAATCCTGACAAGTACCAGGGGAGGAAAAAGGACCATATGTTGATCCAGGTTAAGACATTCGACTTCCAAAATCATGTCTGCTGACTGTGAAAATCGATCTGACAACTGGTCGGGTACTGTGAGGAGCAGAATGGCATTTGTTGGCGATCTACACGCAGCAGATGCGGTATACCAGTGTTAACTTTCATACAAAGAAACAGATACCACTCAAATTCCAATCGGAAGAGGCGTCCATCAAAAAAGCAGAAGCTTGGTCGACCCAAGGCCCAGATCAGACATGAAGCGTTCCTGAAGGTGGCAAAGTACCTTGAGGAAAATGATGAAGAACTAACCACAATTAGTGATTTAATTGGGAAAATGGAGGACTTCCTAGTAGACACTGGCTGTGATGCATATGGTTTTTCATACATGAAGGATAACCTTTTCAATCACTTTGGTGATAAGATCATAATTGCAGACATTAATAGAAAATCAAATGTTGTGACATTTAGGGGTGTGGCATCGTCGATTCTTCATGACTTCTATCGTCAGCAAAAGGAAAGGGACCCTGAAACAGAAAAGTTGCGCCTGATCAAGACAGCTGCTGATTTCATTGGAAGTGACATAAAAGAGGTATCTCAAAATAAGGACATTTACCCGACTACTCTCGATATGTCCACTGTCAATGCTGCAACCAAGTTCCTACCTGAGTCACTAAAGCTCTTGCTCGAAATGCTGTTTGTGGGGAAAGGAAAAGACTTAAAAATCTGCTCACTGGGACAGGCGATCATGCAAGCTGCGAGGCCTAGGATCCTTCAAGCTCCACTGTTGGTGGGTCTTGGAATCCAAATGCACTTCCTTTGTGAGTTATGCACATATCCTCCATCTTTGTTCGAGACCAAATATGCCTTGCTGTCCGCCAATAAGCCAGCGTTAGCCTCAGCAATCAAATCCTTGGCACCTGCCGATACTGCACAACCGTCCGATATACAATACGTACTCGATGGCGATGCCCTATTGCAGCGCATACCGTGGCAGTCAGGTGAACAGTACAAGGATATTCTTGACTGCTACCTGAAATATGTTAGTAGGCATTACGGGCATGCTATCGTCGTGTTTGATGGCTATCGTGAAGGTCCCTCAACGAAAGACTGTGCCCATCAGAAAAGGGGTGAGCGACCATCAGTGAAGGTATCTTTTTCTCAAACCATGACGCTTTCTGTCAAGAAGGAAGAGTTTCTTCGGAACAAGGAGAACAAGGAGAACAAGCAACAATTCATAGACATTCTTGGTAAGAAACTGGAAGAATCTCATTGTGAAGTGCTTCATGCGAGTGGGGATGCGGACCTACTCATAGCAACAACTGCAGTTTGTAGCTCTTCAAAATCCAACACTGTTCTTGTTGGCGAAGACACTGACTTGTAGATACTACTGTGCTACTATTTTCGCAAGAATACTGTGCACACTCTCTACTTAATGTCGGAGCCGAAAAAGGGTTCATTGAATCCAAGACAATACTTGGACATTGGCAAAGTCAGAGAGGCTCTGGGTGATACTGTCTGTGAAAACATTCTCTTCATCCATGCGTACCTGGGATGCGACACGACATCAAGGGTCTTTGGGATCGGCAAAGGCACTTGACTCAAACTGTTCAAGGACAATGAAATGTTCCAGCAAGAGGCCCTAATTTTCAACAATAAAGAGTCAACACAGGATGAGGTCATTGCTGCAGGAGACAGAGCAATGGTTTGTGTGTACGGAGGCAAACCATCAGACAATTTGAACGAATTGAGGGTAGCAAAATTTCATGCTAAGGTGACAACAAACAAAACATTGTTGCACCCACGGGTACTTCCGCCCACGAGCTCAGCTTCCAAATATCACAGCCTATGGGTATTACAACAGGTTCAGGAGTGGAAAGGACACAAACTCAACCCGCTTGACTGGGGATGGAGGATCATGGACACCAGGATGATCCCTATGCATTCTGACCTCGCTGCAGCACCAGACTATCTCCTAAAGCTGGTTAGGTGTTCTTGCAAGGGTGGTTGCAGTGATAAACGTTGTGGTTGTCGGAAACTTGGGCTGCCTTGCACATTTGCATGTAGGGAGTGCAGAGGTATTTGTGCGAATGCAGACGAATCAGTGGACGTTTTCGAGGATGCTGATGATAGTGACCATGGAAGTGACGAAGTGACGTGTCAAATATTGTGAACGGACAGAAGGACATTGGGTACAAATAGTTGTGGTAGTGTATTCAAACATGGTTAAATAAATAATTTAGAGTTGATTTGGTGTATTATTAAGAGTGATATTGTCATATAATTAATTTCCAAACATTGCGGTAGTCCGAAAAGTTCCCAAATCGGAAAGGACCTGAAAAACCATGTTCCACTCAATATATTTAAGTATAATTTTGGGCAGATATTTAGTAGACATCAAGGTCGCAGAAAAGTATTACTTCGTTTCTCTTGCAATTAGTGGCGGGTCCATTCACATTTTGACTGGACTATTGGTGGAAGCACCTTTGACAGCAATTACAGTGGCGAGACTGTTGGGATAGGTCTCTACCAACTTCACACACCTTGATTGGGCAATATTTGCCCATTCTTCTGTACAAAACTGTTCAAGTTCAGTCAAGTTGCATGGGAGCATTGACAGACAGCAATCTTCAAATCATGCCACTGATTTTCGATCGAATTTCGGTTGGGGCTCTGACTGGACCATCAACCGGGGGGAAAAAAAAACTCCAACAACTGACACATTGACTTGCATCCCACGCACAAAGCACTGTGCAAATAATTGCAACGTCAACAAAACAGCAGTCATTCGAATGGAGGGAAGCCCTGTGATTGGTGAGGAATTTGGACCAATCCATGACATGAACTGTCCTCAACAGAAGTTAACGGTGTTACCATCACACCATTCTCAATGCCTCTGAGGAAGAGAACTAGCTTGTTCTCAAAAGTCAGGCTTTTAATAAATAATTTAAATTATTTTACTGCTCATTATGCTATTTCTTTTACCAATATGAATCCTAAGCTGCAAATCTACCGACATATGTATGTATGTATACATATACACACATACACATACACATGGACATATAAAGAGAGTGGCAATTCTACACATGGGAAAATCCCATGCATGGTCGGGTGTCACCCAGATAGCTCAGATGACAGAGCACTAGTACGGTTCACCATAGGATAATTCCAGGTCTGGGTGCATAATTTTCCCCACATACTGTATATTGATTGGTTATATATATGCATTCATGTGCATATATGAATGTGTATATATACATGAGTATTTATTTCCATGGAAGTGTAGGGGGATTCATAGGTTGTCTTAAGAAAAGTATGGACTGTGTGATCGAGTAGGTTAGGGTTACTCCTATATCAAGCATGCTGCAGTTGGAGTTGAGCTTTCGACGTGAGAGAAGGCAACTTTCCCTCTGCTTGGCTACCATTCCCTCGTCTCTTGGTCTCATCGTCATCAATCCACATCGCCATTCTCCACCCCCAGCACCACATAGTCCTGTGTGCCAGTGACCTAAACGCCACCAAATTTTGCCCGCTTGAAGTTTTCACCTGCCCCTTTGTTAATGGTATGAGTCTGGTATTGTGACGCCATAGCTGAGGTTAGGCCTTATAGTTTGCCTGGACATAAAATTCCGTGTTTGTTTCATGCCGATGTGTGTCTGTCTGTTGGACTGCTTGGTTTGTTCCATATTTGTTTATAACGTGCAGTCTTCCTTCTTAAATGAACATTTTAATTCTAAGAACCGCTTTCCCGCCTTTTGCCTTTCGCGCACAAACACCGCCAGTTTGTTTTCATTTGGAAGATTATGAATCGTAAAATGGCAGTACAATTAATTTAACAGCAATTCCAGCATAGTTTTGACATCCACGGAGGTCTTAGAGCAAGCAGCCTGTGTTAATGGAATGTCTGTCACGACAATATATGTATATGTCAGCAAATGTCTTCAGTCCTACATACTTTGTCTGCCAATGGCAATGAAAGGAGCAATGGATTTGAAAAAGGTAACATGACAAAAATAAAGTTTCCACTGGAAAAAGACAAGTGGAACGAGTCATCAAAGATATAATAAAAAAAGAGCATCCAGTATTTGTGGTTCAATTCTGACACTGCCTGAGTCCACACAAAAGAAAGGAAAAAGATAATATTGAGAGAAAATAAAAGCAGTGACATGAACACACGAGCACACAAAAGCGGTCAACAAAGGAACAAGAAAACGTCATGCGTAGCACGATACTTGCAAAATCCACCCTCCCCCAAAAGTTTTCCAATGATACATGATGGCCTATGTTGACCTTTTGGCCTATGGTGACCTCAAAAATACTTGGTGGTTGAATTCAGTAACCAGATATGCAAGTCCTCTTCAAATTACAAGTCAATCGGATGAAAATTGAGGATTTTAGAAATTTGGCCTATGTTGACCTTTTGGCCTATGTTCACCTAAAATATAATTTGTGGTTGAATTCAATGACGAGATATGCAAGTCCTTTTCAAATTTCAAGTCAATTGGATGAAATTTGAGGATTTTAGAAATTTGGCCCATGTTGACCATTTGGCCTATGTTGACCTCAAGAATACTTGGTGGTTGAATTCAGTGACCAGATGTGCAAGTCCTCTCCAAATTTCAAGTCAATTGGATGAAAATTGAGGATTTTAGAAATTTGGCCTATGTTGACCATTTGGCCTATGTTGACCTCAAAAATTATTGGTAGTTGAATTCAATGACCAGATAGGCAAGTGGTCTTCAAATTTCAAGTCAATCGGATGAAAATTGAGGATTTTAGAAATTTGGCCTATGTTGACCTTTTGACCTATTGACCCCAAAAACAATAGGCTTCTGGCATTTGACCAACTCTACCACTTGGTGAAGTTTGGTGAAGATCGGTTGAAAATTGTGACCTGTAGGCCGGTGACAAACTAACAAACAGAGTCACAAACACAACCGACCAATATACTTGAAAAATCTTCGATTTTGCAAGTAATAATCTTGGACAAAGAAGATTCAGTCTTTGCATACTTTAACTGCAAGTAGAGAAAAACCACGCTGAGAAAAGCTTTCAGTTCACATTGCTTCAATAATGAGTGTTGCGTTGTGAACCCGCAGGGGGTAATGCACATTCAAACTTTACTGAAAAGTTGGGCCGACACTGTAAAATGATTATTTTTTTATACATAAACAGAAGAATACATGCTGCACAACGGGGTTACATCTAATTGAGAAAATCTACTGCAGAACAACATGCCAGGAAACATGGTATTAAAACATTAGAAATACCAGTATCCACTTCAATCTTTGATTGACAAGTTGACTTTTGTATTATTAATTAACGACAATTTTTTTTTGTTTTTTGTTGGGTTTTTTTCGGGGAAGCTGGGAGGAGATGGGGAGGGTGGAGTGGTTGTTCACCAAAACTTTTTTTACCCACATTAACCCTTCCCAAGCCCACTTCTATCCAGGTTTCCAGTTCTGCCTTCCTCTTCTGTGATTGAGAGTTTGTGGCTGTATCCATCTTGTTTATTCCCCATGTCCTCCCCACATCCTTGATTTCTCCAAGTCTTCCTCCAACTGGACCCTCAACCCTACTGTTGGTGTGTTCCATCTTCCCCCACCCTCCCACCTGCTCCATCTCCCTTTTCTGCTATTAGCCCCAGATGGACTTCATCCAAAACGGGGGCTTATGAATTTGGTCTAGTCCATCCGTCCTTCCGCAACCATATCTCAGATATATGTACCGATTTTGTTCTTGCTTGGCAGAAAGACAATACATGGCGGCACATCATTTTGTTTTGCGATGCGATCAAAGATGGCAACGGGTGGCCATTTAAGTTGTAAAAACCCCAATATTGAACACGTCCTCAACCTTTTCTCGGGCATGCATTTACCGATCTTGTTCAAACTATGCACATTATTTATTTTCGAGAACAGATGATCCAAGATGGCCGACTGGCGGCCATTTTGTTACTTAAACATGTCCCCAACCATATATCGAACATGCATGGTCCATGGCTTAGCGGTTACCTGGTGTTGGCTTAGTGGTTAGGGTGCCGGCTTGGGATCCTAGGATCCTGGGTTCGAATCCCGGTCGATCGTTAAATTAACACCAGGGGGGTTGACTCCGCCTGTCATCCTTCCGAGGTCGGCAAATTGAGTATCAGCTTGCTGGGATGAATGATCCCGGTGTGTACCCCGGTTTAGAATAGGTACACCGTATCCCTGCGCATCGTAAGAGGCGACCAAGGGTTGGCGTCAGGAAGGGCATCCGGCCAGAAAAACATTGCCTCAAAACAGGGAACCATGATTGTCATGGGGCCCGCAAGGCTAACCCCTGCTATAGCGGGGAAAATGGCATTAAAACGATCATTCATTCATATTTTCATGGTCCGATTTTGTTCAAACTTGGCAGAAGCAGAGTTCATGATGGCATACACATGCGCCTCACTTTATTTTGTGATCTGATCAAAGATGGCCGACTGGTAGACTTCAACAAAATAAAATAATAATAAAGCAATATTTCAGTAATCACTACTTTTGCATGGGTAAAAGATGGTAGAAAAATTAATTTCGTTGGCAAGAGCCCATTGCTCATTAACAGTTAACAATAACACCTGTCAATCACGATGAAGTCATCCTACTTAAGCAAGGTGCAATAAAAAAATGGAAATCATAATGAAAGCAAATATAGACAAAGAGGCCATGTAAATATTATGTACAAAAAGTGGAGGGGAGAGAATAAGGGAATAGATAATGGAGGGTGAAAGAATGTGGGGGGACAAGCAGGAAAATTCATTGAGAGGGCATGTTTGGGATATACAGGGAGAGTTGGGTTGGGGGAGGGGGGGCTTTGAAATTAATACAAAATACATTTGAGGTCTTCAAGGAGTGTGGTAGGATAGCCGAGAGGTGTGCGCACTAGCCATAGAACAGTCTCACCTGGGTACCAATCCTAGCCCAGCTATAAACCATCATCATACTTCATCACAGGCAGGGTGATTCATCAATGTGTCCGCCATTACTCATATGGGCATTAAACGAGCGTCCTGTCTGCCAGCATTGGTTGGTGTATATTAGACTATTAGTGTGTTCTGTGGCAAGAGTAGGTGAGTTATTGCCAGCATCCTGGCCAAATTACAAATTACTGCTCTAACCTACAGGTGTGCACTGCAAAACTGCCACTGCTGTGCCATTGTGACAACTGATGCCCGGCAGCAATCACGTGTTGCATAAAATGACAAGTCATGACAGGTAATTTTGAGAAAACAAACTTCCCTTTTCTGTCAGTGCATGGAAATGTCAATCTAAAGGAAATGAGGTACATAAATCAAATTCAGAACAGATATATTATTAGACATGAGTGCAAGTGTATCTTTATAGGAATGAGAAGTATATTAGTAGAAAATGGAGAAATACCCTTCTTCCCAACCATGGTACACTGAATCTTGTTGTGGGGCAGTTGCTTTGAAAGAACTTGCCTCCTTTTACTGGAAGTCAAACGTTTACCCACCTGAAGGATAGATAATTCCACAATGGCTGCAACAAGTGTGTCCACTCTCAGCAGAGCCAGAAATCAACACCTGTCCAACCTCAAGAATGAACTTTCAAACTCCTCTCCCTTCTCTGAAACCTGAAGATGCCTTGTGAAGTGTGTTTCTGGATTATGCTCCCTGTCCATCCCTTCCCTCTCTTCAAATGGCATCACAGCTGACTCCGCTCATGAGAAGACTGAATGCCTCAGTTCTGTGTTTGCATCCAAATATTGTGTCCCCAACCACTCACCCTTGGTACACATCCATCACAGTCGTACCAAACTGCTGAAATCCACCAACATCACTGCATTCCATGAAATGGTACAGAAACTGATCACCTTAACCACAGGCCTATGAGCTTACTTCCAATCAACAGCACGGTCATGGAATCCATCATCGCAGTTGACATCAAATCCTTCCTTTTCTCTGATAGCCTCATCTCAGATCATCAGTTCTGGTTCGAATTCATACCAGTTGACTCCACCTCAGACATGCTACTTCTACTCACCCAACAAGGGATGAAGGTCCTCAATGCCAGACATGGGATCAGGGCCGTCTGTCTGGATATTTCTTGTGATTTTGATACAGTGTGACATCCCGCCTTGCTCTCCAAACTCTCCGCCTATGAAATACAAGGTCAACTTCACACATGGCTTCATGAATTGTACTCTCATAGCCAAGGTGTAGATCTCAATGGGATTCTTTCATGTCCCCCCCCCCTGTTAAGGCTGGAGTGCACCAAGGTATTGTTCTGGGCCCAGTCCTATTCCTAATCTTCATCAATGACCTCTCTGGAAATCCTCATCTCTTTGATGATGACTCTACCCGTTACCATAACATCTCTCATCTTACAGCCAGGCAGGCTGCTTCTCCCCTCTTTTCAGACATTATAGAATTACAAGCTGGTCAAACACTTGGAAACTGTTTCAATTTGGACAAGAACCATCTGGCAAACCCTCCCATCTCCTTTTTTAACAATCCTCTTGACAACTTGTGGGCCTCACCATCAGCTATGAACTTTCTTGGGAAAACAGCACTTCTAAGTTTACCTCCAAATCAAGCAGCTGACTGGGAATCCTCCATCATGCAAAATAGTTCCTTGGCACACCTGAACTCTTATTCACCTACAAGGCTTACATCCACAGTTTGATCACAGAATCAGAGGATGCAAGTGAAAAAGGACAAAAAATAAAAAATAAAAATGTCGGTAGTCTCTCTGTCTTCCACTGCCTCCTTTCTAGTCTTCCACCCCCTGCTCTGTGGTTTGCCCCTACATCCCCCATCCTGCCCCCAGGTTTCTTCATGATGCACGTGGTCCGCCAGCAACCCGATTCTGATTAAACTAACTAAATCAAGAATCACTGCTCACCTCCACCCCTTCGTTCCTCTTTTTTCCACTTGGCTGTGGTGCCATCTTCCACATTCTCTTCAATCTCATTTTTCCTCCAAGTCTACCTCCAAGTCGTGTGAAGTCCTTCCTTGGCACACCTGAACTCCTCACCACATACAAGGCTTTCATCCACAGCTCAATGGAGTACTGCTCTCCCCTCTGGGCCGGTGCTCCTGCCTCACACCTCGCTTGGCTTCACGCTGTTGAAACCAAAGCTTTCAGAATCATTGGAATCTCCCGCGATGAAGCTAACTCCGAGGGCCTTTCACTCACTCACCACAGGCAGGTTTGGTGGTCTTTCTGTCTTTTCTACCGACTCCTCTCCGGCCTTGCTCCCCCAGGTCTCTCTGGGCTCTGTCCCCCAAATATTCCTGCAGGTCGCACAACATCTGCCTGCAAACCTCTTATGGTTAAACTGCCAAAACCAAGACTCTCTGCTCACCTTCACTCTTTCATTCCTCTTTTCTCCCACCTCTGGAACAAACTCCCTCACTCTCTTCAATCCCACTCCTCCCTCCAGGTCTTTAAAACAGCTGTTCACCACCATCTCTTATCTTCCCCCATCGAAAACCTTGATCTTTTCTACCCCCGATAATTTCACCACAGATCAACTTCTTTGAAATACCAACTTCTTTCCTGGAAGGCCTTGCAGTGTCCTTGTGTTTTATACTTCTCCCACCCCCCCCCTCCCCCTTCCCATGCCTCCTCCCCCCAAGCCCTCTCCCTCTAACAGATCTCCCGATGTCCCTGCTCTCAAATGTTGTATTTGTGGTTCCCCTTCTCTCCCCCATCTTGTCTACCGCTACCCTTATTATATGTTTTGTGTGTCTGTTTGATTTTTTTGTGTGATAAATGTTAGCTGTTTCACGAGCCTCGAACCTGTATACAAAAAAAAAAAGGATTTTTCCTCCCAAGTTTTCTCAATTCTCATTCCTCCCAAGATTTTTCCTCCCAATTTCCGCACGTGAAAAAGCTGAATGCCTCAACTCTGTGTTTGCCTCTAAATCTTGTGTCCCAAACCCATCCCTCTCTGTACCCACCGTACCCAGTCGTACCCAGCTGCTCCTGGACTCTGTGTCCTTTCCTCCTGACAAGGTGGAAAAGTTTCTGGCAACCCTCGACTCTGATTCTGCAACTGGTCCTGACGGCATCAGCCCACGGGTCCTAAAATCATGTTCTTCTGCACTTTCACTCCCTCTTTCTGTTCTCTTCACCCTCTCTTTTGCTCAACGTCATCTGCCATCTGCTTGGAAATCAGCCAACATCACCGCTTTGCACAAAAAAGGTGCAAAAACAGATCCCAGCAACTACAGACCAATCAGCCTTCTCCCAATTATCAGCAAAGTCATGGAATCCATCATTGCTTCAGATATTAAATCTTTCCTCTTCTCCAATGGCTTGATCTCTGATCATCAATTTGGTTTCAGACCTGGTCACTCTACTCTGGACATGCTGCTTCTGCTTTCTCAACAATGGATGGAGGTCCTCAACGCCAAACAGGAAATTAGAGCTGTCTCCCTTGACATTTCACGTGCCTTCGATACGGTCTGGCACCCTGCTCTGCTCTCCAAACTCTCCTCCTTTGGTATCCATGGAAATCTCCACGCATGGCTGGCGGACTTCCTCTCTGGTCGTAGTCAACGTGTGGCCCTGAATGGGTTTCTCTCATCTCCTCTTCCTGTTCAGGCTGGAGTTCCCCAAGGTAGTGTTCTGGGCCCTGTGCTTTTTCTGGTCTTCATCAATGATCTCTCTGACTCTCTTGAAAATCCTCTCTATCTCTTTGCTGACGACTCTACTCTCTGTCGCTCCATTCCTCATCCCTCAGATCGGCAGTCTGCAGCCTCCTCACTCTCTGCAGACCTGGACAAAATCACAGACTGGTTAAACAAGTGGAACATGTCTTTCAATCCTGACAAATCTCAAACTCTTACAATGTCTCTCCGAAAGGACCGACTGGACAACCCTCCCATCTACTTTCTCAACAATCCTCTCCAAGAAGTTCTGTCGCTCAAGCTTTTGGGTCTCACTATCTGCCATGATCTTTCTTGGGAAAACCACATTTCCAAGCTGGCCTCCAAAGCCAGTCGCCGACTGGGCATCCTCCGTCGTGCGAAGTCCTTCCTTGGCACACCTGAGCTCCTCACCACATACAAGGCTTTCATCCGCAGCTCAATGGAATACTGTTCCCCCCTCTGGGCTGGTGCTCCTGCCTCACACCTTGCTCGGCTTCACGCTGTTGAGGCCAAAGCTTTCAGAATCATTGGAATCTCCTGCGATGTAGTCAACGCCGAGGGCCTTTCACTCACTCACCGCAGGCAGGTTGGTGGTCTTTCTGTCTTCTACCGACTCCTCTCCGGCCTTGCTCCCCCAGCTCTCTCTGTGCTCTGTCCCCCCAATATTCCTTCAGGTCGCACAAGATCTGCCTGCAACCCTCTTCTGGTTAAACTGCCAAAGTCTAGGCTCTCTGCTCACCTTCACTCTTTCATTCCCCTTTTCTCCCGCCTCTGGAACAAACTCCCCCACTCCCTTCAATCCCACTCCTCCCTCCAGGTCTTTAAAACAGCTGTTCACCACCATCTCTTATCTTCCCCCATCGAAAACCTTGATCTTTTCTACCCCCGGTAATTCACCCCAGAGTCCTTGCAGTGTTCATATGTTTTAATCCTCTCCCACCTCCCCCCAAGTCCTCCCGATGTCCCTGCTCTCAAATGTTGTGTTTGTGTCCTTCCCCCTCTCTTTTGTGTCCTTCTCCCTCTCTCCCCATCTTGTCTACCGCTCCCCTTGTTTTTTTGTGTTTTGTGTGTCGGTTTGTCTTTTTGTGTGATTAATGTTAGCTCTTTCACGAGCCTCGATCTTGTATACAAAAAAAAAAAAAAAAAAAAAAAAAAAAAAGTCAAGTCTAAGTCTTCCCCACACACCACCATCACCCATTCCCCATTCAAAAACCATGATCTTTTCTACCCCCGTTAACTCTCACCAAGGCCACATTTTTCCAAATTTCCAGTTTTTCCTTCCTGAGAGTTTGCTTCTGTATCCATGCTGTCCACCCCGTGTGTCCTCCTCTACCCCTCATTCTTCCCCATATCCCTCATTTCTCCAAGTCTCCCACTATTTTGTCCCTCAACCATGATGTTGGTGTGTTTCACCCCTCACTTTCTCCTGCTCTTTTCATTGTTACATCCTGACCTGTTCTGTGTTCTCGCTCCTCCATGACCCTCGACACTGGATACAAAAACCCAAAATATTTGTGGTACAAACAGAACAATCAAAATTTAAAGTGAAATAAAACCAGTCCTTTCTGAGGGAAGGATTTCACATCTGACGATATGGTTCAAGTGAAAGGGGTCGAAATTAAACAAACAAACAAAACAAGAAGACGTTATGCGGAGCATGATACTTGCAAAATCCGCCCCCCACCCCGAAGAAAAATAATTCCATTGATACAGCAAATTGGCCATTTCATCAAGATTAAAATTGACAATCTTGATCAAAGCTCGGGTCAACAGGAAGAAAAGTGACGATTTTTCAGATGAAAAATGATGATTGTCAGGTTGACCTTGAGTTGACCTTTGACATTTTGATCTCAAAAATAGTTAGTTTACTTAATTAGTGACTCAATGTGCAAATGCTGTTCAATTTTCAAGTCAATCGGATGAAAATTGAGGATTTTAAAAACTTGGTCTATGTTGACCTTTTGGCCTATGTTGACCTCAAATATACTTGGTGGTTGAATTCAGTGACCAGATTTTCAAGTCCGCTTCAAATTTCAAGTCAATCGGATGAAAATTGAGGATTTTAGAAATTCCGCCTATGTTGACCATTTGGCCTATGTTGACCTCAAAAATACTTGGTGGTTGAATTCAGTGACCAGATATGCAAGTCCTCTTCAAATTTCAAGTCAATCGGATGAAAATTGAGGATTTTAGAAATTTGGCAAAGTTGGTGACCTTTGACCCCAAAACAATAGGCTTCTCAATTGGGACGACCTATACAACTTGGTGAAGTTTCGTGACGATCGGTTTAGAATTGTGACCTGAAGGCCGGTGACAAACAGACAGACAAACAGACAGACAGAACCACAAACGCAACCAATACACTTGACAAATCTTCGATTTTGCAAGTAAAAAATGAGCGAATGATTAAAGATGAATGCAGATCGTTTTGTTTGATTGCCATCGGTAATGGTGTCCAAGACATCCCTCCGTGACACTACCCTCCTCACTAGTGACATAATTGATGTGTATCCTGCACACGTATTCATTGCACTCAGGCTTGAGGAATCCGTGAGGCCGAAGAAGGCAGTTCGGCAAACACCCAAAAACACAGCGGCTCACACGTCGGACACCGGCAAATAAATCCCAGCCTCCCGAACTGGAGGGAAAAATAATTCGGCTTAAAAACAATTCGTATTGTCAATTTCCCAAGGCGTTCGTTTTTATAAGTGTGCATAAAGCGTGCAAGGGGACATTTAATAAAGGAGGATTTGGTCACGGGGGGTGGCTGCACCCACAACACCGAAGGTTACAAAGAATAATTCAAACAGCCCTTCCCAGCAATTGCAAACAACAGTGTGGAGCCGGAAAAACAAACAATATTTTGTAATCAAAAACCTTATTTTCTGAGGTCAAACTCGCTGTTTCAGAATGATCATAATTAATATGGCAGGTGTGATATGGTATTCTGTTTCAAACAAAAAAGGTTATTTCAAACTAATTTGGCTGAAGCGCACCATGGGAAATGGAAGCGATTTACCGCGTGGGTGGATTACATCCCCAAATAACAGTGTGCCCTGCAGACGCTTGATTAACCCTTGCATGGTACATACACTTGGAGCCACGTGCACGCACACTGTGCACACCTTCTGGCGCAAACTCATGCCATGGACAAACTAGGCCTTGGGCACGCTAAGGATATATTGTTCAATGCTTTCACGCGGAATAACTTTAACGTATATTTTGTTTTTGTGTGCCAATCCTCATTTCATCATTATAATATATTCCATTGCAAGGACGTTCAATGCTCGAGGAACGTCATTAGGCTCATCAAGTCCAAGCACGGACAAACAATAATAGGTTGGCAACGATTGCGCAATCCTTGTTAACTGCTGCGAGCGAAGCGAGGAAGCAGCACGTAAATTCTTTTTTCATCTTTGGTACAACTTGGCCGGGGTTTCAACCGACCATGTCCAAGAATCAGAGGATGCAAATGAAAAAGGACAAAATAAATAAATAAATAAACAAGAAGCCCCGGCGGACCGGGGACGCGCGAGCCTACGCGTTAGCGTGCTACGGCGGAATCAACGGCTTCGGCCACGGCCGGGCCGATACTCGGCCCGGTCGCCCGGAAATGAACTGGTTCGACGCCCGCGCTAGAGAGGTCGCGGGCGACTAAGATGTATTAACAAATTAGTTAATTAATTTGAGACGTCCGATTTCTAGTGTTTGGAAATTTGGAAGAGCTTGACCCTACCCTAGCCTTTCCCTTGCGAGGGCAAGGAGGAACTTAACACTTGACACTTAAGCTTAGTTTGAAGTACACCCTGCCAGCGCTCCCGGTGGGACGGCAGGGCAACCAGAAGGGACGAGGTTCTCCTGACCACGTGGCCCTCGATCTGGGAAGCGAGAGGCGTTCCATTAGTGGACGCGCCCCTCACGCCCGACTTTTGGGCGGCCCCGGCAGGCCGTTTGTTTTGACGTTCCGTGACAGGCCCCGCACCCCCACCTCCGGGCCGACCGGAATGAATCCCGGTGTCCCGATCCAAACCTTCAGAGCGGGCCGGCTGGGGAGTGCCAAGCACCCCGTACCTGCACTTTCCGTCCCTGCGGTCCCAAATACCGGAACCACCCGAATACCACTTTATTCGACAAATTCGAAATTTATTCGACATGCGGAGCACGATACTTGCAAAATCCACCCCCCCCCCCCCCCCCTCTGAAACAAACTCACCTTCGACCCCGAAGAAAAAAAATTCCATTGATACAGCAAATTGTCCATTTCATCAAGATTAAAATTGACAATCTTGATCAAAGCTCGGGTCAACAGGAATAAAAGTGACGATTTTTCAGATGAAAAATTATGATTTTGGAAGGTTGACCTTGAGTTGACCTTTGACCTTTTGACCTCGAAAATAGTTAGCTTCCCTATTTAGTGACTCGATGTGCAAATGCTGTTCAATTCTCAAGTCAATCGGATGAAAATTGAGGATTTAAAAAACTTTGCCTATGTTGACCATTTGGCCTATGTTGACCTCAAAAGTAGTTGGTGGTTGAATTCAGTGACCATATATGTAAATCCTCTTAGAATTTCAAGTCAATCAAATGAAAATTGGTGATTTTAGAAATTCCGCCTATGTTGACCTTTTGGCCTATGTTCACCTAAAATATAATTTGTGGTTGAATTGAGTGACCAGATATGTAAGTCCTTTTCAAATTTCATGTCAATTGGATGAAAATTGAGGATTTTAGAAATTGGCCTACGTTGACCTCAAAAATACTTGGTGGTTGAATTCAGTGACCAGATATGCAATTCCTCTTCAAATTTCAAGTCAATCGGATGAAAATTGAGGATTTTAGAAATTTGGCAAAGTTGGTGACCTTTGACCCCAAAACAATAGGCTTCTCAATTGGGACGACCTATACAACTTGGTGAAGTTTCGTGACGATCGGTTTAGAATTGTGACCTGTCGGCCGGTGACAGACAAACAGACAAACAGACAGAACCACAAACGCAACCGACCAATATACTTGAAAAATCTTCGATTTTGCAAGTAATAAAAAGACCAACTTTTGTCAATGCCCTTTTCTTTGTGATGTAAACTTTTACATTACGCACTGCCACTTATGGGTCATTGGTAGTTGCCTGGGGTGATCTTTCTCAGTTATTATGTTTTTAACCTTTATCGAGTGCGTCTCTAATTTCCTCTTATTTAATATCTTCAGCAAATATGAAGAATGACAACGATGAGTTGATTAAATTTGCTTTCCGAATAGCTGAAACGGTAGGACATTTGTCCCCAAATAGAAGAGCGTCAGGATGCACACAAATGTGACAGCACTGTCCTCAAACATTAATCAAACTAACAATAATCACACAAAAAGACAAACCGACACATAAAACACAAAATAAGGGGAGCGGTAGACAAGATGGGGAGAGAGGGGGAAGGACACAAACACAACATTTGAGAGCAGGGACATCGAGAGAACTGTGGGAGGGAGAGGGCTTGGGGGAAGGTGGGAGAGGTATAAAACATATGGACACTGCAAGGACTTCCAGGAAAGAAGTTGGAATTTCAAAAAAGTGGATCTGGGGTGAATTTAGTTTTGTAAACCAATGATAGGCCGGATCTGCATCCAGAACTGAAACAAATTCGAATTGCCTTGTTATTGTCACATTCCCAAAATCATCCACCAAATTTTGTCATAATCCATCCACAACTTTTTGAAATCTCATCCTATATATCATTTATGGCCCTCTCTCTCAATGGTGAAGAATCGATCAAATTTATTTTTTCATTCTGGTATCCAGATCCGGTTCCAGATCTTCACCAAAATCGAATCAATTTGTCCTTGGCAGACACCTAAACCTGTCCATTAAGGTCCATCCGATTCCATCCATAACTTTTTGAGATACAGTGCTATACTGTACATCGTTATTGGCCCGATCGCTCAATGGTGATGAAACACTTGAAAAAATTCTCGGATCAGAATCCAGATCCAGATCTAGATCCAGATCCTTACTAAAATATAATCAATTTATCCTCATCACACTCCCAACTAGTGCAACACGTTTCATATGAATCTGTGCATATTTTTTGAGA
The DNA here is from genome assembly GCF_964187855.1 of Myxine glutinosa. Classification (NCBI taxonomy): domain Eukaryota; kingdom Metazoa; phylum Chordata; class Myxini; order Myxiniformes; family Myxinidae; genus Myxine; species Myxine glutinosa. The sequence goes on from NC_136262.1 coordinate 173,224,840, forward strand.
AATCCTCCTCACAAACAGACAGGAGTTAAAACATATCCTCTGTCAACCTTTTGCAGTGGAGGTAAATATGGAATAATAAAAATACCAAGAAGAGGATGAAGAAGAAGAAGATGAAGAGGAACCAGAGGAACAAGGGGAAGAAGAGGAAGAAGGGGAACAAGAGGAACAAGAGGAAGAAGAGGAAGGAGAGGAAGGAGAGGAAGGAGAGGAAGAAGAATAAAAAGAAAAAAATGAAGAGACATACAAGATCCGGGGAGGTACCGAGGCATCAAGCTTCAAAGTCACGCCATGCTGTTACTGGAGAGGATTCTGGGTGGGATGATAAGGAAATGGGTGGAGCAGGAAATAGGCAAAGAACAACAGAGGTTAAACAACAGAGGTTAAACAACAGAGGTTAAACAACAGAGGTTAAACAACAGAGGTTAAACAACAGAGGTTAAACAACAGAGGTTAAACAACAGAGGTTAAACAACAGAGGTTAAACAACAGAGGTTAAACAACAGAGGTTAAACAACAGAGGTTAAACAACAGAGGTTAAAGTGGAGGAACTCATGGCGGACAAGAAAATATCAAGGAAAGTTCAAAGGGAAAGTTCTGGGGTCTTTTGTAACACCGGCCTACCTTTACATTCTGAATACGGTGGCTCTGGCAGAGAAGTAACAGCATTAAGCAGGTCTGCAAAAAACAATGGGCTCAAGAGTATAGCGGGAGTGAAAAGGGTGGATCAAAAAAAGGTGGATGAACCGAGGAAGGAGATTGATGTGAGGATGAAATTTACAGGGATTGGTAAAGAGACGACTCATTTTCCCTTCAGATCTTCAAGTCGGTTGTTCATAATCTCAGATCTTCCCCGATCCAAAACAATGATATCTTCTACGCTTGTTAACCCACCTCCCTACCTCCCCACCTCACCAACCCAATCCCTCCTCCTTCCAAATTTCCAGTTTTCCATCCTGATAGTTCCGTTCTGTATCAATCTTGTCCACCACAAGCATTCTTTCCTGTCCCCCATTCCCCCCCCCCCCCCACACCCATTGTTTGTCCGCCTCCTTCTGTCTTGGGCTTCGGCTCTGCTGTTTGTGTTTCCCCCTTCTCTCTGCTGTTCTTTTTGTCCTGTTGCAATCCAATCCATTCAGTGTACTAGTACGAGCTCTTCTACGACGAGCCTCAGTCATGTATCCATAATAATAAAAGTGTGTGTCTGTAAGTCAGTCCGTCAGTCAGTCTCCTACACAATTCCAAAACTATAAAAATGTAGCAGCCCCAACCAAACTTTGCATGCATATTTAACGAACTCCAAGGAAGTGCATGAATGAAAACTTGGTGTTTGGATGTGATAAAACACCCTTTTTGAAGTTGATTAATGGCCTTATTGAATTAAAACAAAAACAGGCTTTTTTCCTTGGTCAGTCCGCTATCCCCCGCGGGGTCTTAAAGGGTTTTTCGGCCTGCTCAAAATGCCTTGCCTTGGAACAGGCCGCAACGGTTTCTGCATGATTAAGGGCTCAAAATTTCGGTTTTCACTTTCCTCATTCATCATCGAATGTCTGATCTTCATACCTGCAATGCCTTCAGAAAGTATTCACACCCCTAAATGTTTTTTACATTTTGTTACATCACAACCTGAATTTAAAATGAATTAAATGGACATTTGTTGTCACCGTTCTACACATAACAAATACCTGATAATGTCAAAGTGGATATATTTTTATTATAAATTCTAACAAATTAATTTAAAGTGAAGAACTGAAATGTGTCGAGTCAATAAGTATTCAACCCCTTTGCGATGGCACTCCAAATTGATATCAGGTGCATCCAATTTCCTTTGATCATCCTTTAAATGTCTCTACTACTTTATTGGAGTCCACATGTGGCCAATTCAATTGATTAGACATGATTTAGGAAAAAAACACACCTTTCAATATAAGGTCCCATAGTTGACAGTACATGGTCAGAGCAGAAACTCCACCATGAAGTCCAAGGAACGGTTAGTAGAACTCCAATATAGAATTATGAGGAGGCATAGATCTGGGGATGGGTATAAAACACTTTCTGGAGTGTTGAAAGTTCCAAGAGCACAGTGAGCTCCATCATAAGGAAATGGAAGAAATGTGGAACTACTCACTCTTCTGAGAGATAGCCATCTGACCAAACTGAGCAACCAGGCAAGAAGGACTTGGTCAAGGAGGTGACCAAGAACCCAATGACCACTCTGACAAAACTACACAGTTCCTTACCTGAGATGGGAGAACCTACCAAAAGGACAAGTCAATGCATCACTTCAAAAATCTAGGCTTTATGGGAGAGTGGCCAGATGGAAGCCACTCCTGAGAAAAAGGTCCATGACAGCACACCTGGAGTTTGTAAAAAGGCATGTGAAAGACTCAGAGCATGCGGCAAAATATTCTGTGGTCTGAAGACGGAAATGGAACTCTGGACTGAATGCAAAGCACTAAGTCTGGCGGAAACCGAGCACAGCCCATCACCCATCTAACACCATCCATACCGTGAAGCATGGTGGTGGAAGCATCATGCTATGGGGATGCTTTTTAACAGCAGGGGCTGGGAGACTTGCAAGGATAGAGGAAAACATGAATAGAGCCAAATACAGACAAATCCTTCAGGAGAACCTGCTTCAGAGTGCAAAAGACCTCAGACTATGGCAAAGATTTACGTTCCACCAGGACAATGACCCCAAGCATACAGCCAAAGCAACATTGGAATGGCTTCAGAACAAGAACATCAGAACAAGAATTAACAGGCTTCCAGCATAACACGACCTCGACCAGGTGGTTAAGTTTCATGAAGATCAGAGTAAAAATGTGACCTGTAGGCGATTGACATAAAAACAAAAACAAACAACCAGAATAATAGAATAACAGAGCAGACCAACAAATATAATTGCAAATCTTCGATTTTGCAAGAAACAAGCAGCCGAACGGGTGAATACAAAACCTCCATCCACCTTCGGTGGCAGAGGTAAATATGAAACTGATGTACCAGGTGCATGTGTGCATGTGATCGATGTGAGAGTGAAATAGCTATTCACTTTGCTTCTTCTCAAATTTCATTCATAGATTTGCAAAAACTTTTACCCAGAAAGCGATAGCAAGCAGGAAATCAAAAAGAACAAAACAGAATGAGCTATGAATGAAACACAAGACAAATTTGAGACTCTTTTCCTCGATATAATGCCCACTGCCCAGCACTGCTGTTTTCCTCTTGCATTACGTGACCTTTGTGCACAGAAGCAAAATGAAATGCAATTAAAGCCAACATGCCAAGCTGCCCACACCCATAAAATAGACTACGAGGATTTCAGAAGCGGCCTGCAGTAATGGCTTAATCAATACTTTTATGGATACGAAATCTCCACATAGCGACATCAAGTCCTTCTCTCCCCGGCAATCATGATTGCCTGCAAAGGATAGCATCAAGAATGAGGATAATCTCCTCCGGTATGGGTTTGGTAATGCAGATAACTTGATTATATATCACAATAGTTGACGGTGAGTTATCTGTTTAGTACAGCAGTTTCTCTAAGCCAGTATAGAAGTCCTCCTTATCAAGTGTCCTCGTCATGATGAATTTGACTATGTTGACCTCAACTGGTGAGAAACGTTTCCTTCTGCTGATTATACGGAGTCAAAATTATGGCCAAGAACAAAAAAAAAGGGAAGTTCAAAAGAGTGCAAGGAATCATGTTATCGGAGTCTGAAAAACGTTTCACTCCAGCAGGGATAAAATAGGAAGCCCGTTGGGATTTATGTAAACTTGGTAGTTTGAGAGCATGCACCAGCGAGTGGAGCAGGCACCAGTGATGGTACTGTCACTGCCATCCGCAATGCTCAACAATCACCGAGCTTACGACAAACAACACAAACTTAGATTCACAATGTTGCACCTCGTTGGAAAATATGATGGTGACCTCCTGTGCCTTGGGAGAGAAGAATGTTTTGCTTCAACTGACACATTCGTTGGATTCAACCCGTTTCTCATCGTGAGGAACAACCTCAGGGAAGACGTTGCACATCATGTAATTGCATCAACATATTAACCACATTGCATTGCACCGAGGCTTCTAGGTTGGCATTGAGCTGCTGTGCTGGTTGTTACAAAAGAGCAAGGACTACATCAAATCACATGATTCAAACTGGTGACGTCATCGTGTTTCCACCACGTGCACGCGAAGGGAAAAGATGGGTTAAGCAATAGTTCCATGTCTGCATGTCCATCTGTCTGTCCATCTTATCACTTTGTGATAGTCCGTTTATGATCGAGATACGACTTGTTTCAATCTAACGTTATATTTTGAACAAGAATCAGAACATGAACAGGAAGACAAGTCTTTCGTTTTACCGTACCTCGACTCAGAATACTTCCCGATCGCACATGCACAAAGAGGAGTGAGATAATATTTTTATGCTGTCTGCCAGCCTGGCAGGAAAACAAGAAGATCGAAAATCATTCCAAACAGAAAAATTAATGTTTTTAAGGACGGTATAAAGGACACAAACAACAGGCATGAATAACTAATGCAATGTGTTAGATAAGGTGATGTAATAGACACTGGGGAAAATGGCAGTATAACCCAGAATTAAATTTATACAGCCTAAACCTCTTTTGACCTATATTTAAATTGAATTATATACTTGAAGACAGAAGAACACAAATCACTTAATACTTCCAGGAACCATGCAACACACCGATGTATATAACAGTAGAGGGTGTGGCATGTGTATTGGGGTGAAGAAGATGCCGCCAATATGGCGAGGCACGATCATCTACATCAACTTGTCTTTATCATCACCATCATCAACATCACCATCACATTATTGGATCAAGTTTATCATTATTATTATGAAATGTAAGTTTCATGAATTTAATAACTCAAAAAAATAAACTTTTTGTTCTTCATACAGGAAAATAAGGCTGGTGTTGACTTAACGCTTAAGGTGTTGGCTTAATATCTCAGGGTCTTGAGTTTGAGCTCCTCCCTTGCCAATTTTAGTTGTGCTGATGACCTGCTCAATTATCCATAAAATTATTCCTTCTGCACAAAATAAATTATGAAACACCACACTTCGGTTGTACAGAAACACGAACTTCATGCGGCATAACGAATTGAGCGAGTTGCCTTACCCTCACAGCAATGCAGGCAAGACGACTTGTTACAGAGGACGTGTCACAAAGTGCAGTTTCAATGGGTATGAGAATGTCTGCCAAGGAAAAACAGCCCGCCAGATACACATGGCACAGACATATCAGAAAAAAATGTCCATGGTTTTCAAACGTCCGACAGAATTTGTTAAACACACTGCAACATTCAAACACAGGACGCTTGCATACCTGCAACGTGTTCAATAGAGTTGGTGGAAATAACCGTTGGTCGATGGGAAAGCAGTGCATGAAGTACTGTGCCACAGAGCACCGCTGTGGCACCGCGCAATTGCGGGTCTGAGTGGGATATGTATCCGAGCACATCGCTCACCAATTGCTCTGTCGACATCACATTGGAGGAAAAGCTTTAGATCATCGTGATTATGATCAAAATGCATGAGCAACATTTGAACATGAAGAAAAAAATCAAACAATTATCTCACTCCTCATTGCTATCGTAAATTGCATCCATAAATGAGAAATTTGCCTACATTGCGGAGAGATAAAAGGCGTTTTTTTCTTGTTAATATTCAATTTGCACAATAATGTGTTAAAATGTAAGAGAAGTTGTTAATCGGCGGAGATTCCAACTTGACCAAAGAGCAGGCAGAGTGAATTGAAAGTGTATTTATGGGAAGGAAAGCGATGTTATCGAGTTTTAATTTATCTCATTTTGCTCAGGAGCTCACATGCTAATTGACAGCCGGTTGAATCGAGTCTGAGCGAAAGATTTCATTCGGTGAAATGTGGTATTTTTAATTCAATATAGTTATCAGACATTAAATGGACACTATCCAAATGCCATGCCAGAGAACTTAGCTGGACATTCTCACGTTGGATGGGATTTTTTTATTTTTTTTTGTATACAAGTTCGAGGCTCGTGTAAGAACTGACAATCACAAAAAGACAAACTGAAACATAAAACATAAGATAAAGGGAGCAAGAGATAATATGGGGAGAGAGAGGGAAGCACACTAGTACAACATTTGAGAGCAGGGACATCGGGAGATCTGTGGGAGGGAGAGGGCTTGGGGGAGGAGGCACGGGAAGGCGGGAAGGAGGGGGGACGGGAGAGGTATAAAACACATGGACACTGCTAGGACTTCCAGGAAAGAAGTGGGAATTTCAAAAAAGTGGATCTGGGGTGAATTAACAGGGTAAGAAAAGATCACGGTTTTGGATGGGGGAACCCTGTTTTACTGTTTTAAAACTGTTTTACTGTTTTAAAACAGTTTAAAACAACTGTTTTAAAAACCTGGAGGGAGGAGTGGGATTGAATAGAGTAAGGGAGTTTGTGCCAGCGGTGGGACAAAAGAGTAATGAAAGAGTGAAGGCGAATAGAGTGTCTTGATTTTGGCAATTTAACCATGAGAGGGTTGCAGGCAGATCTTGTGCGACCTGTAGAAATATTTGGGGGACAGAGCACAGACAGAGCTGGGGGAGCTGGGCCAGAGAGGAGTCGGTAGAAGACAAAGACCACCAACCTGCCTGCGTTGAGTAAGTGAAAGGCCCTCGGATTGTTCAGAGATTCTTGCAGATCTCGGATTATTGGAGAGGATTGTTCAGAAAGTAGATGGGAGGGTTTTCCAGATTATCTTTTCGGAGAGACATAGTGAGAGTGTGAGATTTGTCAGGATTGAAAGACATGTTCCACTTGTTTGACCAGTCTGATTTTGTCCAGTTCTGCAGAGAGTAAGGAAGCTGCAGACTGTCGATCTGAGGGAAAAGGTATGGAGCGGCAGAGAGTGGAGTCATCAGCAAAGAGATAGAAAGGAATTTCCAGAGAGTCGGAGAGATCAATGATGAAGACCAGGAAAAGCACAGGGCCCAGAACACTGCCCTGGGGAACTCCAGTCTGAAGAGGAAGGGGAGATGAGAAAAATCCATTCAGGGCCACATATTGACTACGACCAGAGTGGAAGACTGCAAGCCATGCGTGGAGGTTTCCATGGATGCCATAAGAGGAGAGTTTGGTGAGCAGAGATGGGTGCCAGACCGTATCGAAGGCACATGATATGTCAAGGGAGACAGCTCTAATTTCCTGTTTGGTATTGAGGACCTCCATTCATTGTTGAGACAGCAGAAGCAGCATGTCCAGAGTAGAGTGACGTGGTCTGAATCCAAATTGATGATCCGAGATCAAGCCATTGGAGAAGAGGAAGGTTTGATATCCGAAGCAATGATGGATTCCATGACTGCTGATAATTGGGAGCAGGCTTATTGGTCTGTAGTTGCAAGGATCTGTTTTTGCACCTTTTTTGTGTAAAGCGGTAATGTTGGCTTATTTCCAAGCTGATGGCAGATGACCTTGAGCAAAAGCGAGGGTGAAGAGAACAGAAAGAGGGTGAGATAGAAAGGCAGAGCAGGATTTTAAGCTGATGGTCCAGCTGATGCCGTCTGGTCCAGTTGCAGAATCAGATTCGAGGTTTGACAATAACTTCTCCACCTTGTCAAGAGAGAAAGACAGAGTCCTGGAGCAGCTGGGTTCGACTGGGAAAGGTGGGTACAGAGAGAGATGGGTTCGGGACACAATATTTTGGGGGCAAACACAGAGTTGAGGCATTCGCTTTTTCACGTGCGGAGTCAGCTGTGTCGCCGTTTGAGGTAAGGGAGGGGATGGAAGAGGAACAAACACCAGAAACAGATTTGGCCAGACGCCACCAAGATTTGGAGGAGGGAGACAGGTTTGAGAGTTCAGTCTTGAGAGTAGAGAGATATTATTTCCTAGCTCTCCTGAGGGTGGACACACACTTGTTCCGAGCTTTGTGAAAGGAACTGAGATTTCCTTCAGTTGGATTAGCCTTCCATGAGGTGAAGGCAAGTTGCTTCATGGCTTCTGCAACTTCTTCATGGCAACTGTCCTCACTGGATGATTCAAGTATTCTTAAACATCTTCACTCATCTTTCATATGACTTCTGCCTTCATTTCAACTGCTTTATCCGTTACTTTTTACATTTTCCTTCTCGTCCCTATTACCATATTTTGTGCTTTTTTATTGCTTTTTGATCGGTGTCTTTCCACTCCTTACCCAGAGTGCACAACCAGGTTGGTAGAAAGTTCTTCAAGGTCAGTCGCTCTGCAGGCCACACACCCGAAGACCAACCTCCTCACCCTTATTACATTTCCCACTTTTTATTGCCAGTATATATTAATGTCACGTTTATGTGCAAAAGATTCTGCAATCCATCCAGGATACTTGCATATGTCATAAATGATCAAAAAAAAGTTAAATTCCTTCAATGTGCAAAAGATACCCAAAGAAGTCATGAAAAGGTGGCCAAACAAGACTTCATTTAAAACTAGAATGATGCTCAGTAGACCTCATACCTCCACCAGGCTGAACAGTTTATGTTTTGTATCCCACTGATAGGCCGGATCTGGATTCGGACCTGAAAAAAAAAATCTAATCGGCTTGTTCTTGTTACCTAACCAACTCGTCCACCAAATTTAGTCATAACTAGTCCATAACTTTTTTTAATATCATGCTGTATATCGCTTTTCGCCTGCTCTCTCAATGGTGAAGAAGCACTTAAAAATAAATAATTCTCTGATCCAGATCCAGATCTTCAACAAAATTGAATCAATTCTTCATCGTCACATTCCCAACCTCTCCACCAAGTTTCGTCCAAATCCATTCACAACCTTTGAGATATTCTGCTCTATATCGTTTTTGGCTCGATCTCCCAATGGTGAATAATCACTTAAAAATTAAATAATTTTCATATCCGAATCCATATTCAGATCTTCACCAACATCGAATCGAATCGTCCTTGTCAGACGCGCAACCTCTCCACCAAGTTTCGTCCAAATCCGTCCACAACTTTTTGAGATATCCTGCTATGTATCGTTTTTGGCCCTATCTCCCCAATGGTGAAGAATCACTTTTAAAATTCTCATAGCCGGATCCGAATCCGGATCTTCACCAAAATCTAATCATTTCATCCTTGTGACATATACTACCTCTCCACCAAATCTTGTCCAAATTCGTCCACAACGTTTTGAGATATCCTGTTCACAGACAAACAGACAGCCAGGGGTGAAAACATAACCTCCATCCACCTTCGGCGGCAGAGGTAATGACTCGCAATATAAATGACAATGGTTGGTAGTTGTTTCAAGCTAACATGTTAAATATTGTTACGTTTGTGGGGGGTAGGGATACCTTCGTTCAGGTAGAGTGTATAGATTAGTATGCTCCGACTGTCGTGAAGAAGAAGAACCACCTCAATGTACCATAAGTAGGGATCCGGTAGACTGTGTGTCGTGGGTAAGCTTGTATCTTCGTCCCCTTCACAAGGGGTGGGTTTGTTAATTAGTGAGGGATTATGGGTAAATTAATCCCTGTGTGTTGCTGCCTCTGTAATTTATTCTTCTGATCCTTATGACACCACGCTTGACACAGAGCCAAAATCGCCCATTAAACACACCAATTAATACAAGCGTTACGCCTAGGTCCTTCGTCGTTGAAGTGATGTGAGTTGACAAAGTGGAAGACGCAAGGCGGCCATCTTGGATTTTGACGTGACGACCCAATTTTCAATAGCGTTCTCCCTTATGCGTAGATACACCCACACACCAGATTAGAGGTTAGTAGTTCGTTTATTTTTCGAGTTATTTCGCTCACAAGGTTCAGACATATATATGGTGGCGGACATCTTGGATTTTGACATGGCGACGCAATTTTCAATAGCGTTCTTCCTTATGCGTAGATACACTCACACAGCAGATTAGGAGTTAGTAGTTCATTTATTTTTCAAGATATTTCGCTCACAAGGTTCACACATGTATATGGTGGCGGCCATCTTGGATTTTGATGTGGCGACCCAATTTTCATTAGCGTTCTTCCTTATGCCTAGATACACCCACACACCAGATTAGAAGTTGGTACTTCGCTTATTTTTCAAGATATTCCACTCACAAGGTTCAGACATACATGGCGGCGGCCATCTTGGATTTTGACGTGGCGACCCAATTTTCAATAGCGTTCTTCCGTATGCGTAGATACACACACCAGATTAGGAGTTAGTAGTTCGTTTATTTTTCAAGATATTTCGCTCACAAGGTTCAGACATGTATATGGTGGCGGCCATCTTGGATTTTGACGTGGCGAGCCAATTTTCAATAGCGTTCTCCCTTATGCATAGATACACCCACACACCAGATTAGAAGTTAGTACTTCGTTTATTTTTCAAGATATTTCACTCACAAGGTTCAGACATATATATGGTGGCGGCCATCTTGGATTTTGACGTGGCGACCCAATTTTCAATAGCGTTCTTCCTTATGCCGAGATACATCCACACACCAGATTAGAAGTTAGTAGTTAGTTTATTTTTCAAGATATTTCGCTCACAAGGTTCAGACATGTATATGGTGGCGGCCGTCTTGGATTTTGACGTGGCGACCCAATTTTCAATAGGGTTCTTCCTTATGCCTAGATACACCCACACACCAGATTAGAAGTTGGTACTTCGCTTATTTTTCAAGATATTCCGCTCACAATTTTCAGACATATATGGCATCAGACATACATGGCGGCGGCCATCTTGAATTTTGACGAGGATTGCATCCACACACCAAATTAGAATCCGGTCCTTCGCTTACGCACGCACGCACATTCGCACGCACGGACGGGGGGGAAAACCATAGTCCCCCTTTCGCTCCGGGGTGCAACAGGGGACAAAAAACCGCCGGAAACCATGCACCAAGCACTACTGCTGACAACCCTGACTTGGCGAGCATGCAGGATAGGCAGGGCCGTAGAGACACGCCCAAAGAGCAGTGATTGGTCGAGAGTTTGAATGACGGGAAGGACTGGTAAGAAAGGACTCGCTGATTGGTGAAGCATGACAGATGACGTCAGAGCCTGGACGATAAAGGAATGCGCTGGTGGACATTTTCTCTCTCTTCCTTGGGATGCTGATCCTGGATCCATAGTGGACGGTTGCGCTTTGCTCTCTTACGCGGGGAGGCTTCGTCGCGGGCGGCCTTGATCCGGCATCTTGCTGGTGGTCGTGAGGAGGAAGAGCTGCGGTTGTCCAAGCAAGAACGACGAGTGGACAGGCGCTGCCTGCTCGCTGCAGAGTGACGAGGCCAGGAGTGAGTGGACGCGCGGTGAGGCCTATCCCACACGAACGAGCGCATTTTCCCGCCAAAGCCTTGGACGATCTCTGACGAGATTTTGGAGATGCTCAGAGCTAAGTGCACACAGACACATTTATTTTCAGTTATTTTTCCCCTTTGTGCATATACAAGTCTGTGTGGAGGCCGGAGGGTCCCTCAATTTAGGGATTTAGTGTTATCGTGTGTCATTTGGTTACCAGCATTTCTGAATAAGGCCGGCATTTATTTGTACATTTTAAATCCTGTGTCGTTTGAGTTGATTTATTGCAGGGTTGAGGACGTCGGGTGGAATCCATGAAGGTAAGCGCTCCGGCCTCTCCCCCACGCATATTCTCCGCTATATTTTGACTATACGGCTCTAAGTTAAAGCCCGTTCGGAAATCCGCTTCCTTGGAAGACTTGAATCACCAGGAATGCGACAATATATTAAGTTAAGTAATATTAAATATAGTTAATGACTGAATAAATGAATATAGTTAATAAGAAATAAATATAGTCAATAATAAATAAATATAGTTAATAATAAATAAATAAAGTTAATATATGTAGCTAAATAGACTACATGAGTATTTAGTTGATTTGAATGAAATTAAAAAGGCAACAAACATGGGAGAACACAAAACGGACACAGATTTTCATCTCACCGTTTCAAATGCATGCAAAACTAAGAAAGCAAAGCTCGAAAGATTCACGTGTAGGATTGCTTCCGAATTTGATTAAAAATGTCTTATGAAAAACAAATAACTCATAAAAAAAAAAGTCAAGGCGAATTGAAAAATAGAAATTGTTTTAACACACAACGGTGATGGCAACACTATCTTAGATCAACACCAGATTAGCTGATCAACAACTCTGTCTCCGCATCACAGCCTGATAAAGCAAGCACAACAACAGGGAGAATTGCTTTGCAACACATGTCCCCTACCAAGTTTCAGTTCAATATCAGTAAACACATACACCCCTTTCCCTGGGTGGTGTATATAGCCGTGTTCAGTGCCAAAAATATAATAAAACTAGAACGGGCACTCGGTAGAGCGCATACCTTCGCCGCAGCTACTGTTCTGTACTTGACATGGGAGTGTAGGGAACAGAACAGTGAACAGTTTGGTGCTGATTTCATGCAAATCGGATAAGAATTGACCGAGTTATGACAAAAAACGCACATTTTGCAAGGTCGTGACCCCCCTGACCTTTGACCCCCAACCGCTAACAAGGGTAATGTCTTCACTGGGTCATGTCGTATATCACAAGATCGGGCATTGAATTCTGAACATTTTGGCATTAGTTGCATGCCAATTGGATAAAAATTGACCGCGCTATGGTAAAAATACGATTTTGACCTTTTCGTGACCTTGACCTTGACCTTTGACCCGATTGCTCCCAAAATCTAATCAAATGTGTCCCGTATAATAACCAATCATCCCACCAAATTTCATGCAATTCGGTTGAATACTTTTTGAGTTATGCGAATAACATACACACACACACACACACACAGACATACAAATAAATACACAGCGATCAAAACATAACCTTCCGCTTTTGCGAAGGTAATTAACCTGAAATTGCAGACAGAATTATTTATTTTATCTGAGAAGCTAAACGAATCTTCTTCTTCTTTAGTACCTCAAACTTTATGTGAAATGCGATCGATTTTTAAAAATCAGAATTTGAGCAAATCTGTTTCATTCGTCTGTTAATATGCCTCCCCGATTGACAAATCTGCAATTTGAATTTCATTTGAGGTTGAAATGATTGCGGGAGATCGCGTTATAGTGATGACGTCTTGGATGGACATCCTCTTCTTCAGTCGCTCATAACTTTGAGTGAAATACGATCGAGTTAAAAATAGTCAGAATTTGAGCAAATCTGTTTCATTCGTTTGTTAATACGCCTCATCTCTTGACAAATCTGCAATTATAATTTTTTTTGAGGTTGAAATGATCGCGGGAGATTGCGTTATAGTGATGACGTCCTGGATGGACATCTTCTTCTTCAGTCGCGCATAACTTTGAGTGAAATACGATCGAGTTAAAAATAGTCAGAATTTGAGCAAATCTGTTTCATTCGTTTGTTAATATGCCTCATCTATTGTCAAATCTGCAATTATAATTTTTTTTGAGGTTGAAATGATCGCGGGAGATCGCGTTATAGTGATGACGTCCTGGATGGACATCTTCTTCTTCAGTCGCTCATAACTTTGAGTGAAATACGATCGAGTTAAAAATAGTCAGAATTTGAGCAAATCTGTTTCCCAAAATCTAATCAAATGTGTCCCGTATAATAACCAATCATCCCACCAAATTTCATGCAATTCGGTTGAATACTTTTTGAGTTATGCGATTAACATACACACACACAGACATACAAATAAATACACAGCGATCAAAACATAACCTTCCGCTTTTGCGAAGGTAAACATAGCCTGCCCGACGTATATACATGAAGCAAAAACATGCGTATGGGTTATATATCTGGGATCACAGCAATTGCACTGCGCCATGGACCAACAACCAGGCTTAAGGCCTGATGCCTGCCAATCTGTGCTACTTCATGGAATTGCGGCATATGATTTTAATTGGGGTAGAGTCAGGCCAGATGTACAGCTAATGCATGTAAAGCAGTGGGGTGGAGTCAGTGGACCCATGTATAATGTGATATTTTCTAAGTTCAACAAGTAAACGAAAAACCATGTTTTAGGCCTGAAAATAAAAATTAAAAAAATCATTTAAAACCTTTTTTTATTATTATTAATTTTGATAGATGAAAATGTACCGGAAAAGAGGACCGTGGGCCAAATTTTAGCTATATAGGACCTATGGAACCTAGAAAACGAACGGCTCAAAGATTTGATACGGGACAAACGAACAACGTTCAGATGACGTTAAATAAAAGTGTGTAAAAATGGCATAACTCCATGAAACGCCCTGAAACACAAACTTGTTCTGTAACTTGTCATAATAAAGTCATGCACCAAGTTTCAGTTGAATATGTTAAAGGGTGTGGGGAAAAAGTCTCGAAATCCCACAGGTGGAATGGACAGATGGACAGAGGGGCAGACAGACAGATGGAGAGCAAACCTATAATACCCTCTGGGTGGGGAACTAATAATCCAAGAAGTCCCTGAAGCCTGCTGCTGGTGTATTACAAGCAGCCCACTCCCATCTACAACCATAATCCTCGATACCCCCATTCACCCTCCCCAAACCCACATCTTCCAAAGTTTCCATCGTTTTTTCTTCCATTTCTATGAGAGTTTCGGTTGTATGCATATTCTCCACTCCGTGTCATCCCCTTGCCCTCATTCTTCCCCACATCCGTTATTTCTCCAAGTCTCCCTCAATTTTATCCCACAACCCTGCTATTTATTTATTTATTTATTTATTTTTTTTTTTTTTTTTTTTTTTTTTTGTATACAAGATCGAGGCTCGTGAAAGAGCGAACATTAATCACACAGAAAGACAAACAGACACATAAAACAAATAACATCGGGAGCGGTAGACAAGATGGGGAGAGAGGGGGAAGGACACAAACACAACATTTGAGAGCAGGGACCGAGAGACATGGAGACATCGAGAGATCTGTGGGAGGGAGAGGGCTTTGGGGGGGAGGCATGTGAAGGGGGGGAGGCATGTGAAGGGGGGGAGGCATGTGAAGGGGGGGGGGTGGGAGAGGTATAAACATATGGACACTGCCAGGATTTCCAGGAAATAAGTTGGAATTTCAAACAAGGTGGATCTGGGGTGAATTAGTGGGGGTAGAAAAGATCAAGGTTATGGATGGGGGAAGATAAGAGATGGTGGTGAACAGCTGTTTTAAAGACCTGGAGGGAGGAGAGGGATTGAAGGGAGTGTGGGAGTTTGTTCCACAGGCGGGAGAAAAGAGGAATGAAAGAGTGAAGGTGAGCAGAGAGCCGAGATTTCGGCAGTTTAACCATCAGAGGGTTGCTGGCAGATCTTGTGCGACCTGTAGGAATATTTGGGGGACAGAGCACAGAGAGAGCTGGGGGAGCAAGGCCGGAGAGGAGTCGGTAGAAGACAGAAAGACCACCTACCTGCCTGCGGTGAGTGAGTGAAAGGCCCTCAGAGATAGCTTCATCGCGGGAGATTCCAATGATTTTGAAAGCTTTGGATTCAACAGCGTGAAGCCGAGCCAGGTGTGAGGCAGGAGCACCAGCCCATAGGGGAGAACAGTATTCCATTGAGCTGCGGATGAAAGCCTTGTAAGTGGTGAGGAGCTCAGGTGTGCCGAGGAAGGACTTCGCACGACGGAGGATGCCCAGTCGGCGACTGGCTTTGGAGGCCAGCTTGGAAA
The DNA here is from genome assembly GCF_964187855.1 of Myxine glutinosa. Classification (NCBI taxonomy): domain Eukaryota; kingdom Metazoa; phylum Chordata; class Myxini; order Myxiniformes; family Myxinidae; genus Myxine; species Myxine glutinosa. The sequence goes on from NC_136262.1 coordinate 173,240,438, forward strand.
TGTGGTTTTCCCAAGAAAGATCATGGCAGATAGTGAGACCCAAAAGCTTGAGTGACAGAACTTCTTGGAGAGGATTGTTGAGAAAGTAGATGGGAGGGTTGTCCAGTCGATCTTTTCGGAGAGACATAGTAAGAGAGTGAGATTTGGCAGGATTGAAAGACATGTTCCACTTGTTTGACCAGTCTGTGATTTTGTCCAGGTCTTCAGAGAGTGAGGAGGCTGCAGACTGCCGATCTGAGGGAAGAGGAATGGAGCGGCAGAGAGTGGAGTCATCAGCAAAGAGATAGAGAGGATTTTCCAGAGAGTCAGAGAGATCATTGATAAAGACCAGAAAAAGCACAGGGCCCAGCACACTTCCTTGGGGAACTCCAGCCTGAACAGGAAGGGGAGATGAGAGAAATCCATTCAGGGCCACACGTTGACTACGACCAGAGAGGAAGTCCGCAAGCCATGCATGGAGATTTCCATGGATACCATAGGAGGAGAGTTTGGTGAGCAGAGCTGGGTGCCAGACCGTATCAAAGGCCCTTGATATGTCAAGGGAGGCAGCTCTGATTTCCTGTTTGGCATTGAGGACCTCCATCCATTGTTGAGACAGCAGAAGCAGCATGTCCAGAGTAGAGTGACCTGGTCTGAAACCAAATTGATGATCAGAGATCAAGCCATTGGAGAAGAGGAAAGATTTCATATCCGAAGCAATGATGGATTCCATGACTTTGCTGATAATTGGGAGCAGGCTGATTGGTCTGTAGTTGCAAGGATCTGTTTTTGCACCTTTTTTGTGTAAAGCGGTAATGTTAGCTGATTTCCAGGATGCTGGCAGATGACCTTGAGCAAAAGATAGGGTGAAAAGAACAGAGAGAGGGTGAGATAGAGTGGCAGAGCAGGATTTTAAGACCCGTGGGCTGATGCCGTCTGGTCCAGTTGCAGAATCAGAGTCGAGGTTTGACAAAAACTCCTCCACCTTGTCAGGAGAGAAGGACACAGAGTCCAGGAGCAGTTGGGTTCGACTGGGAAAGGTGGGAACAGAGAGAGATGGGTTTGGGACTAAGGATTTTGAGGCGAACACAGAGTTGAGGCATTCGGCTTTGTCACGTGCGATGTCAACTGTGTGGCCATTTGAGGTAAGGGAGGGGATGGAGGGGGAACAAACACCAGAAACGGATTTGACCAGACGCCACCAGGATTTGGAGGAAGGAGACAGGTTTGAGAGTTCATTCTTGAGTGAGGAGAGATAGTGCTTCCTGGCACTCCTGAGGGTAGACACACACTTGTTCCGAGCTTGGTGGAAGGAACTGAGATTTCCTTCAGTTGGATTAGCCTTCCAAGAGGCAAAGGCAAGTTGTTTCAGGGCAACTGCCTCACCACAAGATTCAGTGTACCATGGACGGGAGGAAGGGTAAGACAATTGAAGGCGAGATGGGATAAATCTGTGCATGAGAGAGATCAGTTTGCTTTGGAAGAATTCCCAGGAAGAATTGATGTCAGAGGCAGTGGAGATGGGAGACCAATCCAGACGATTGATGGCTGCTTGAAGACCGTCCCAGTCGGCCTGAGTGAAATGCCAGACTCGTCGACGCTGAGGAGGCTCTCTGAGAATGGCCAGAGAGATGTCCACTTTGACAAGCACATGATCAGAAGAACCGATTGGAGCAGAAGAAGAGCAGCAGACATTAGCAGGGAAGTTTGTCATAACCAAGTCTAGAAGAGAAGATACTCCATTGGCTGAGATCCGGGTCGGGAAATTGACAGATTGTGTCAATCCCAGTGAGTCACAGAAGTCCTTTGCTGAGGTGCCATGACTAGTGAGAGAGGAACCCACACCCAACCAGGTGGCATGATGACAGTTGAAGTCACCACATATGAGGAAGAGAGAGTTGGGATGAGTGGATAGAAGTTGGTCCATGTTGTCAGACATTGAAATGTAGATGGAGTCATCACTGTTTGGGGGACGGTACAGAACACATATGAACAAAAGGTGGGAGCGGAGAGGAAGCCGTAACCAGAGGTACTCCTGCAGGTGAGGAGGAAAGAGAGCAGTGCAAGGAGAGTGAGGAAGAGAGTTTTTGACAAAGATAGCCACCCCACCACCAGGCCGAGGCTCAGGTCTATCATACCGGAGGAGGGAGTAACCAGGAAGAGATATTAAGGAATCAGAGACATCTTGAAGGAGGAAAGTCTCTGTTAAGCAGATCAAGTCTGGATTGTCAGAAGCAACCTGTATGGAGAGATCAGTCAGGTTTGAGCGAAGGCCCCGGATGTTTGAGGTCCATACCGTTAATGAAGAGAGAGGGGGAGCATCGGGTACAGGACAGGGGAGGGGAGGAGTAGGGTAAGATGAAGGATGAGAGGGGGAGGTAGGGATAGCAGTTGATAGTGTTTCAGATGTTGCAGAAGAGTTCCAAGAAAGGGAAGGATGAGGAGGATGAAAGGTTTGCTGGTGAAGGGATGCGGCACAGTGAGGGGTTGTTTGAGGGGGGGCAGAGGAAAGTAGAAGGTTTGGGGGGGTGGAGGTATGAGATAGAAGGGAGACGAAGTGGGGAGGAGGCAGCTTGGAGGAGGAGGGGGGAGGAGAGAGAATTGGAGAGGAATGGTATGGGGGGAGAATTGAATGGGAGGGATTGGGGGGGAGTTTTGAAGGGGAGGAGTGAGGGGGGATTTTAGGAGGGGAGGGGCAAGGGGGGAGTTTTGGAGGGAAGGGGAAAGGGGGGAGATCAGGAGTGGAGGGGCAAGGGGGGGGATTAGGAGGGGAGGGGCAAAGGGGAAGTTTAGGAGGGGAAGGGCAAGGGGGGAGTTCAGGAGTGGAGGGGCAAGGGGGGAGTTTAAGAGTGGAGGGGCAAGGGGGAAGTTTCGGAGTGTAGGTGCAAGGGGGGGGATTTGGATGGGAGGGGCAAGAGGGGAGTTTAGAAAGTGGATGATTAATTGGTGGGTTCCGTCCCGCCCCCTCCCCCCTTCTGTTATTTTTGTTCTGTTAAGTCCTGATTCGTTCGATTTTCTAGCTCCTCTACAACCCTTGACATCGCATACTATGGAAAAAAAAAAAAAACACCTTTAGAGGCCATTTTTCCCCACAAGCGGGGGTTGGCCTTTTTCGGGAACCGTGGTTGTTGTTGTTTTTCGGTCCCCTTTTTGAAGCAATGTTTTACGGCCGGATGCCCTTCCTGACGCCAACCCTTTTTGCCGCCTTTAACGACAAACAGGGAATTACCAGTGAACTGGTCCTCAAATAGCCGACCTCGGAAGGATGACAGGCTGAGTCAACCCCCCTGGCGTTAATTCAGCGATCGACCGGGATTCGAACCCAGGATCCTAGGATCCTGAGCTGACACCCTAGCCGCTAGCCCAACACCAGGGCTTACTATGAAAACAAATATTTAAAAGTCAACACTTAATGCCGCAGTTCCATTGCAAAACGTTGCATTTTGGTATTGGAACCCTATTTGAGGTTGCATCATGTCCTGCCACCCTGTTTTATTTGACTTGGGTTAAGCTGCGGACTCATTTTCACTACACAAGCACAGCTCACCTTCTCTGCTGGAAGCCTGGTCCTTATATAGTGGCAAGAAGAAAGCCTGGGGTTGGAGAGCAACAGCTGCAGTTACACATCCCAGAGATAACATCTTGACGCTCACCCTGACTCGGCTGTCCGATATAAGACCTGGGGAGTGCAAAAAATAATAATGCACGTGCACACACGCAAATACACACATACGCACGCACGCACACACACACACACACACACACACACACACACACACACACACACACACACACACACACACACACACACACACACACACACACACACACACACACACCTCTTTGGATGTAACTATAATCTGCATCGTGTAGCTTACATTCTGCAGAAACATCCTTTACATCGACATTTCATACACGGAAATGGACAAAGATCATACACATCCAGGTTTGAAGTTTCGAACTTCTTGGATCCTGGACTGTAGAACCAGCAATACGTCATAATATTGGTCCATATTACACAAATGTATAGCATGGAGTGGGGAGGGGGAGGAGGCATGAGATAGAATCTCAGTCAATGTCTTCAAATACCATTTCAGTAAATTAAAGGAACTGCGTCAGCTCATGATAGTACTCTCAAGAATAGAGTTCGAAGAGGGGATTAATATATTGTTACATGGAATTGGGGGAGGAGGGGCAGGAGGGGGATCCATAGCTGGACGGGGGTAAGTGAAGTATGGTCTGTGTGTTTTTTGAGCATGTTAGATGGCCATGTAACAGGGAGCTGTCAGAGTAAGTCGTTTGTTACTCGTGACGCTGAGGATGCAGCTCATGTAATTTATAGACAGGATGATGGACATGTTCACCTGGGGCGACCAAGTATCTCCCCCACTCACTCATTTTTATTGCGTTACATATAAAAACGATTTAAGTGTCAATAAAATAATATTAATAATTAATAATAAAAGTATTATTATTAATAATATATTTTTATATATTAATATACAGTATTAATAATAAAAGTCAGTATTAATAAAAACGATTTCCTACTGTTCACCACATTTTTACTTTGCTGCTCTATTTAAGAAGTGGTTACCGTGTGTGTGCGTGTGTGTGCATGTGTGTGTGTGTGTGTGTGTGTGTGTGTGTGTGTGTGTGTGTGTGTGTGTGTGTGTGTGTGTGTGTGTGTGTGTGTGTGTGTGTCCATTCCTCCACGATGGTTTTGCACTTTGCCTTCCACCACCCCAACACCCGCAAATCCCCCACAACTCCACCCCTTCCCATCCACTTCCCCAATCTCAGGTTCTCCTGGGCTACCATATATCTCCCCCACTACTTTCTACCCCCACATCCCCTACTCCTCCCCTTACAAGCCCCCTACTCCTCCCCTTACCAGTCCCCTACTCCTCCCCTTACCAGCCCCCTCCACATACCCCACGTTCCCACCCACTTTATACCGACCATCGTATATGTGACCACAACGAGAAATTTTGCTCCTTATATAGAGATGACAGTCAGTAGGTCTGAAACAGGAAAATTATAATTATAGGTTCACGGAGGTGTAAACTTACCGTTCTTTTTGCACGACAGTAGGAATGACGCAGTAAGCACACGCACACAGTGAACCACTGGTGGTGTGTCCTCGTCGGAGTAGTGTCCAACATCTCCTTTAACACCTTCCTCCTGTGTAGCACAAAGTCTATTATGGATGTTTGGTCCTCAACCACAGCCATAGAGGCAACCCGGCTTGAGGTTGCATTCTCTCATGTCGAGGAAAGAAAGATCACGCACAGTGTGGGGAGAGCGGCTCCAACATGGAATCGATGGTGGTACAAAACAAAGACTGACAAGCGTAGTATTATGTACATTATCTTACATTGTCTTCAGCATCATCTGTTCCTGCTTCAATTTCTTGCAATTCTTCGAGCAACTCTTCGGTTTCCTCTTCTCCAAATGAATAATACCTACATGCTTGCTCTGAAGGAAAACAAAATGAACACAAAAAAATTTAGAAGAGAATTTCATTAAGCACAGCACGATTGCGAAATAAAGCCTCAGTATGAGTCTCACGGTCTCAGTGCTTCAGTGTGTATGTGCGTGCATGCGTGTCTGTGCATGCGTGCGTGTCTGTGCATGCGTGCGTGTGTGTCTGTGTCTGTGTGCATGGACGTGTCTGTGTGCCTGTGCGCGGGCGTGACTGTGCGTGAGCGTGTCTCTGTGTGCCTATGTGCCCGTGTGTCTGTGAAATTTGTTTTCAATCAGGAACACATGCAATCGCATACCGCAGATGAGACTTTAATTTTAGGTTTTAATTTTACAAGGTGAAAAATTGGTGGTGTTTAACACAGGCTTATAAATAAATTTTAAAACCTGCTATTTCAGCTCAACATCTCACCATGTATTGACATCGAGCTGCTCTCTTTCGTGGTTATATCATCGTCGGGTATTCCAGCCTGCAGGGTTAGAAAGAGTCATGAAACCTGCTGTAAATTCTTGACTCCGAATACAACATCCACATCTCCCCATTGTTGCTTCACCATTCACAACATATGCATCGCTGTATAATCAGATAAGTGTGACTCAAAAGAAGATTGAACTTCATCAGCCAAATGTTAATAATTTACTGTGATAAGAACATTTGCTTGAACTCTATGCTCATAAAATTGATAACTTTAACACTTTCGGCACAACCAGACTACATTGTCTTCCCAGTATCCGGGGATTGAAATAGAAATGCAATGCATGTAGTAATTTTTATTACTTTTGCGCTCTCTTGTTTCGCCCAGAAGGTGTTTCGAGACTATCGTAACGTGCGTGTGTGCGTGTGCGTGTGTCCTGTGTGCGCACGCATACTTCTATATATTTCCACTTCAAACCAATTATCTGCAACCAGCTGCTGTATTCCAGCAATAATTGGTTGAATCAAATCTAACAAGTCTCCCAAGTCCCTGCCGTTGAAAAGCATCCCCATAGCATGATGCTGCCACAATCATACTTCATGGCAGGGATGGTATTAGATGGGTGGTGACCTGTGATGACCGCTTTCTGCCAGACATAGCGCTTTGCATTCAAGCCAACTAGTTCAATTTTCATCTTGTCAGACCACAATCTTTTTCCTCATGAGCCTTTTTACAAACTCCAGGCGTGCTGTCATGTGCCTTTTTCTTGAGTGGCTTTCGTCTGGCCACTCTACCATGAAGCCTCGATTTATGAATGGTTGCAGAGACTGTTGTCCTTCTGGCAGATTCTCCAATCTCAGCCAAGGAACTCTGTATTTCTGTCAAAATGGTCATTGGGTTCTTGGTCACCTCCCTGATCAAGGTCTTTCTTGCCCGGTTGCTCAGTTTGGTCAGAAGGCCTGCTCTAGGAAGAGTCCCATAGTTCCATATTCTTTCCATTTCCTAATGATGAAGCTCACTGTGCTCTTGAAAACTTTCACCATTCTAAAAATCGCTTTATACCCTTCCCCAGACATGTGCCTCCTCAATTCTATCTCGGAATTCTACGGACTGTTCCTTCAGCTCCATGGTAAAATTTCTGCTCTGACGTGTCAGGGTAAAAATGAATAATTGTCATCTCTGGACCAATCAGTGGCACCGATGGTCGTAAAGCATGCTGGGTATTTACATCATGTGGGGTAGTCACGTGAAATTAAGGGAAATATGTTTGCTTGTGCACCATTGGCATAAAGCCATCTCACAGTTGTCGAGCAGAACTGTGTCTCCGCGTTTGAGTTGGCAAAACATGTTTTATCTGTGGCTTGACCTTGTGTAAAATATGAAGCCAAGGGTCCTCATATCTGCATTCCTGTGCTCTGATCTTATGCTCCAGTCTTTGCTTTTGCCTTCCTTTCTCGTAGACACCGAGTATAAATTACAATTCAGACAGAATAGAAGTCAGAGATCTGTTTGCCCTTGCGGACAAGCAGATTGTCTCCGTGCATATGAATAAATATTCCTTTTTGTCTAACAAGTTGTCTGTCACAATTTTGATAAAGCTGGACAGACCCTACACATGCACTACCAACTGTGTGACCTTGTATAGAAAGGTGTGTTTCTTTCTATATAATGTCCATTCAATTGAATTTGCTACAGGTGGACTCCAATCAAGTTGTAGAGACATCTCGAGGAAGATCAAAGCTATTTGGATGCACCTGAGCTCAATTTGGAGTGTCAAGGCAAAGTGCTTGAATATTCATGGACTCAAGACATTTAAGCTTTTCATTTTTAATTACTTTGTAGAAATTTCTAAAAACAAATTCCACTTTGACATAATGGGGTATTATGTGCAGATCAATGGCAAAAAAAAAGTTAATTTAAACAATTATAATTTCAGGTTGTAACAATAAAATGTGAAAAAGTCAAGGGCAGTGAATACTTTCTGAAGATATTGTATGATCGACTAGCCATGGGGAATATAGTTTGAAATGTTTTTCCTATTAATCTTCATTGACTCAATGTAGCCTTAATGTGCAAAAGTGGTCCTTATATATCCTAATATCCAATCAATAAATCAATAAAGCTAGTGTAGAAATACACAAATTGTTCTTCAACACTAAGGATGATGGTAATGTATGTGACACAATATTGTTGGGGTGTATGGATGATACGGGCATATGGCCATAATAGTAGGATTTTCAGTCAACGATGGTATTTTTGGTGAGAATGAGTGTGGGAGGCAAGACTATGTGCTCTACAGTGTGACGTTCCAGTTCACCATTATAATTTCAATTTTATCTGCATCAACCTCTATTTGCACGCGATTGTGACACGATAAAAGTTGGCGGTGCACCCTATGGAAAGTGGTATGGATGATACGGGCATATGGCCATAATAGTAGGATTTTCAGTCAACGATGGTATTTTTGGTGAGAATGAGTGTGCGAGGCAAGACTATGTGCTCTACAGTGTGACGTTCCAGTTCACCATTATAATTTCAATTTTATCTGCATCAACCTCTATTTGCACGCGATTGTGACACGATAAAAGTTGGTGGTGCACCCTATGGAAAGTGGTTCCAGAACACCCTATGGAAAATGGTTCCATAGATGGGAGCCTGGTGTTGGCCTGGTGTTGGCCTAGCGGTTAGGGTGCCGGCTTGGGATCCTAGGATCCTGGGTTCGAATCCCGGTCGATCGCTGAATTAACGCCAGGGGGGTTGACTCAGCCTGTCATCCTTCCGAGGTCGGCAAATTGAGCACCAGCTTGCTGGGATGAATGATCACGGTGTGTACCCCGGGTTAGAATAGGTACACCGTATCCCTGCACATCGTAAGAGCGTGACCAAGGGTTGGCGTCAGGAAGGGCATCCGGTCATAAAAACTGCCTCAAACAGGGAACCATGATTGTCATGGGGCCCGCAAGGCTAACCCCCGCTCTAGCGGGGAAAATGGCCTTAAAACGATCATTCATTCATTCATTCATTCATTCAGATGGGAGAAGCGAGGAATAAGAGTTGAGATGCAAAGTCAGCCTGGATTTTGGAAGTTTAATCAGGAGTGGGTTACTGGAAGAACGCGTGCATCCTGGCGTTACTGAGGAGGGTCGGAGGACAGAGAGCAGAGCGAGCAATAACGGTGAATAGAGGGTAGAAAGAAAATGGACCACGGACCTGCCTATAATGTGAAAGCAGACCTTGTGCTTGGCCTCATAATGGGAGATTGCATTAATTTTGAGAGCTTTTGATTCCACAGAATCCAGGAACCACAGACATGATGCTGAGGCACCAGCCCATAACAGAGAGTGTTACTCAATGAAGCTGCTGACAAAGACTTTGTGGACTGTGAAGATGTAGATATTTGTACCACCTGCGATTTTGGCCAGCTCACCAAGTGTCGAGTTCAGTGATTCCCAAGTTGCGCTCAAGCCAACCAAAGGAAGCAGACCTTGGTTTAGAAGGGCTCAACGTATTTGGAGAAATGGTAAAGGCCTGACTGATGTTACTCCTCGGTCAAACCATGCTGCCAAGGTCCTGTCACTAAATTACATGGGTCACTGCTGTTAAGCTCCTTGTTCCCAGACTCAAATAATGTCCACTGTATGTGCTGCAGTGAACTGGGAGAATAGGTCAGAGGTCGGGCACTAACCTTTGAGCTGTCTAGTTTGGGCTCGATTCCTGACCCCACTACAAACTGTCACCCAAGTGCTTCTCAGGCAAGTCGTTGCATCAATGTATGTATTAAGGCTATAGTCATAGCTCCTTGCCTTTGCGGGTGAATGTTAAAGATCCCACCGTGTTATCAAGAGGCTATCAAATGCCGGTACACAAACCAAAATCCTAATTCGGTCCCCCAACCGACAGTTGATTGGCAATCCGTCCAAACTAGGTTTGCACACACAGAAACCCCTTCGACAGAACTGACATTCTGGAAACAGCTGACACGGATGGATGGATGCATGTGACGCATCAAATACAGAATCAGAATTAATACAGAAATACTGCATCAAATACAGAAATACAAAATACAGAATTATGATATAACAGTCGGATTTACAAATACACCAACACACAGAAAGCTCCATCAGCTGCATGTTCTGCTTACTCCTCATTTGACAATGAGGATTCTCATACACTGCAAAATAAAGCAGAAGATTACTGCACAACATTCCCATCTCAATGCCATTATTGAGCTTTATCCAGCTTAAGATTGCATGAAGCAGTTTGCACATATCATGACTCGGTACAATTTAAAAACTATTTCCTCGGTACGGCGGGGAAAATAGGCCATGACAGTCCGCTGGGATCCTCATTGCAGGGTCTGTTTTCTGAGATACGAATCTGCAAGGCCTAAGGAAAACGGACAGCTAAAAGATAACGATGACTCGCACCGTCAGCAGAGAGGTCGACACTACAAAAAGAAATCTTCACAGAACAACATACCAGGGACCACCACCCACAGGGGGTAATGTACAATGGTCACGTTCAGAAATAGGATACTGCAAAAGCAAGTACGTGGCACGCACACACAAACACCAGTGATGGAACAGAAATGGCGTTTTTACACATAATTGGACAATTTTTGCACATGATATAACATATAAGCAGATTGGGTGTTTGATGAAAGGCACACAATAACGATGACAAATTAATTGAAAATGGTACGAGTTAAGCTCGACAATTTGCCAATTTATTCATAGTTTTCAAAACTTGAAAATTTCATTTTCACACACTCAAATCACAAGCAGAAGTAGAAGAAAAAGATTATTATTATGTGAGCTATTTCATAAATCACAAGAGTTTCACTGCCAATAGAAGACCACCTCATCCGGCCAGCTGCGGCCTTTCCAAAAACAGGACATGGCTGCCCCCCCAGAGAAACTTCTTGGAAGTTCAATGGAATAGCATTTTTGTTACCAGATCGACACAAACTTTTCATACAAAAATATATAATTAAATAATAATGAGTAGAGTTCTTCTTCTTCTTCCATATTCAGCATATGGCTGTGAGTAGCATCATTGGCTGAAGGTGTGGCTGGTCCAGTGCCATATTTAAAGAGAGTTTAGCCGTCTTTTCATCTCGCCACTTCACGACGTCATTGGCCAAGCCGTGTCACGTGATTTTCAGACTGCATTTTTTTGCCTCCGTCACCGAAGGTGGATGTAGGTGATGTTTTTTACCCCTGTCTTTTTGTTTGTCTGTCTGTTTGTTTGTGAACGGGATATCTCAAAAAGTTGTGGACGGATTCAGATGAAACTTGGTGGAGAGGTTGGGTGTGTGACACAAACGAAATCATTAGATTTTGGTGAAGATCTGGATCCCTATCTGGATCTGAGAAAAACATTAAGTGATTCTTCACCATCGAGAGATAGGGCAAAAACGACGCAGCGCACGACATCTCAAAAAGTTATTAGTGGATTTGGACGAAACTTCTTGGACAGGTCGTGTGTGTGACAAGGAAGAATAAATTAAATTTTGGTGAAGATGCAGATCCGGATCCGGCTAGTAGAATTTTTTAAGCGATTCTTCGCCATTGAGTGATATGGCCAACCAGGCAGAGGTTAGATTTTGGTTCAGGTGCGAATCCACATCCGACCTATCAGTGGGATACAAATCATAAACTGTACAGCCTGGAGGAGGTATGCGCTTTACCGAACGAGTGTCGCTCTACTTACCTATTGAATTACCGTCACGTATTAAATACTGCGCATTACCGTCGGATTATCACGCATTGATGTGTTTTATCACTTTTGATTGCAATCAAATTGGTTTGTTGTGTAGCAGTCGGTTGTCATTCACGAGATGGACAGAGGATGCTGAGAAATTTTCGATTTGATCACACTTAACCAGGCAAAAAGTGTGCTCAACTCGGAAAAGTAAATTCCGAGAAACGTGTTCGCCCACAATGTGAATTTTTGTCTCATTACTTCAAGGATGATGTTTTAGCAGAAAGCAAACGCTCGTGAATGTCACATTGAAATCTTGTATTGCAATTGAGAATCAGCTTTGACCATAACGCCCTTCACGGTCTCGAAGTCGCGTTTCATCACTGAATGAGAGAACTTTCATCTCCGTAAATCCCAAAATGTATTTTGTGTCCTGCTGAGTATGCCATGTTTCATTTGGATCAAGCAATAACTCATGATCGATGTTCACACAGTTAAAAATAATAATTCAGATGTTATTATTATTCACTAATCGTAAGTTATTCAGGGTTCATACATCTGGGACTGTGTTCGTACACAACGTTCTCGATACTGAATCTCCTACCTCTGGCACATGGTCGAACTCTTGGTACCTTGAAATGTAATAATTAATTTATTCACAATTGACTCAGGTCTACAGGCACACTTGTAATCCAGAAAATAGTCAATTCCTTTTTCTCAATATTCTGAAGATTATAATATTAAAATGATATCATTATGGAAGGCTGTCTCTGTCTCTCTCTCTCCGTGTCTGTGTCTGCCTCTCTGTCCGTGTCTCTGTCTCTCTGTCCATCTCTCTGTTCGTGTCTCTGTCTCTCTGTCCGTCTCTGTCCGTGTCTCTGTCTCTCTGTCCGTCTCTCTCCGTCTCTGTCTCTGTCTCTATCTGTGTCTCTGTCTCTCTATCCGTCTCTCTCCGTGTCTCTGTCTCTCTGTCGGCCTCTCTCCGTCTCTGTCTCTGTCTCTGTCTCTGTCCATCTCTCTCCGTGTCTATCTTTCTGTCCATCTCTCTCCGTGTCTCTGTCTCTCTGTCCGTCTCTCTCCGTGTATCTGTCTCTCTGTCCGTCTTTCTCCGTCTGTCTCTGTCTCTCTCTCTCAAACTGTCCGTGTGTGTCTCTGTCTCTCTGTCCGTCTCTGTCCGTGTCTGTCTGTCCGTCCGTGTCTCTGTCTCTCCGTCTCTGTCCATCTCTCTCCATGTCTCTCCGTGTCTCTGTCTCTCTGTCCGTCTCTCTCAGTGTCTCTGTCTCTCTGTCCGTCTCTCTCCGTGTCTCTATCTCTCTGTCCGTCTCTCTCCGTGTCTCTGTCTCTCTGTCCGTCTCTCTCCGTGTCTCTGTCTCTCTGTCCGTCTCTCCGTGTCTCTGTCCGTCTTTCTCCGTCTGTCTCTCTGTCTCTCTCTCTGTCTCTCTCTCTCTCTCTGTCCGTGTGTGTCTCTGTCTCTCTGTCCGTGTCTGTCTGTCCGTGTCTCTGTCTCTCCGTGTCTCTGTCTGTCTCTCTCAGTGTCTCTGTCTCTGTCCATCTCTCTCCGTGTCTCTATCTCTCTGTCCGTCTCTCCGTGTCTCTGTCCGTCTGTCTCTCTCCGTGTCTGTCTCTCTGTCCGTCTTTCTCCGTCTGTCTCTGTCTCTCTCTCTCAAACTGTCCGTGTGTGTCTCTGTCTCTCTGTCCGTCTCTGTCCGTGTCTGTCTGTCCGTCCGTGTCTGTCTCTCCGTCTCTCTCCATCTCTCTCCATGTCTCTCCGTGTCTCTGTCTGTCTCTCTCAGTGTCTCTGTCTCTCTGTCCGTCTCTCTCCGTGTCTCTATCTCTCTGTCCGTCTCTCTCCGTGTCTCTGTCTCTCTGTCCGTCTCTCTCCGTGTCTCTGTCTCTCTGTCCGTCTCTCTCCGTGTCTCTGTCTCTCTGTCTCTCTGTCCGTCTCTCTGTCTCTCTGTCCGTCTCTCTGTCTCTCTGTCCGTCTCTCCGTGTCTCTGTCCGTCTTTCTCCGTCTGTCTCTCTGTCTCTCTCTCTGTCTCTCTCTCTCTCTCTCTGTCTCTCTCTCTCTCTCTCTGTCCGTGTCTGTCTGTCCGTGTCTCTGTCTCTCCGTGTCTCTGTCTCTCTGTCGGCCTCTCTCCGTCTCTGTCTCTGTCTCTGTCTCTGTCCATCTCTCTCCGTGTCTATCTTTCTGTCCATCTCTCTCCGTGTCTCTGTCTCTCTGTCCGTCTCTCTCCGTGTATCTGTCTCTCTGTCCGTCTTTCTCCATCTGTCTCTCTGTCTCTCTCTCTCAAACTGTCCGTGTGTGTCTCTGTCTCTCTGTCCGTCTCTGTCCGTGTCTGTCTGTCCGTCCGTGTCTCTGTCTCTCCGTCTCTCTCCATCTCTCTCCATGTCTCTCCGTGTCTCTGTCTCTCTGTCCGTCTCTCTCAGTGTCTCTGTCTCTCTGTCCGTCTCTCTCCGTGTCTCTATCTCTCTGTCCGTCTCTCTCCGTGTCTCTGTCTCTCTGTCCGTCTCTCTCCGTGTCTCTGTCTCTCTGTCCGTCTCTCCGTGTCTCTGTCCGTCTTTCTCCGTCTGTCTCTCTGTCTCTCTCTCTGTCTCTCTCTCTCTCTGTCCGTGTGTGTCTCTGTCTCTCTGTCCGTGTCTGTCTGTCCGTGTCTCTGTCTCTCCGTGTCTCTGTCTCTCTGTCCGTCTCTCTCAGTGTCTCTGTCTCTGTCCATCTCTCTCCGTGTCTCTATCTCTCTGTCCGTCTCTCCGTGTCTCTGTCCGTCTGTCTCTCTCCGTGTCTGTCTCTCTGTCCGTCTTTCTCCGTCTGTCTCTGTCTCTCTCTCTCAAACTGTCCGTGTGTGTCTCTGTCTCTCTGTCCGTCTCTGTCCGTGTCTGTCTGTCCGTCCGTGTCTGTCTCTCCGTCTCTCTCCATCTCTCTCCATGTCTCTCCGTGTCTCTGTCTCTCTGTCCGTCTCTCTCAGTGTCTCTGTCTCTCTGTCCGTCTCTCTCCGTGTCTCTATCTCTCTGTCCGTCTCTCTCCGTGTCTCTGTCTCTCTGCCCGTCTCTCCGTGTCTCTGTCCGTCTTTCTCCGTCTGTCTCTCTGTCTCTCTCTCTGTCTCTCTCTCTCTCTCTGTCCGTGTGTGTCTGTCTCTCTGTCCGTGTCTGTCTGTCCGTGTCTCTGTCTCTCCGTGTCTCTGTCTCTCTGTCCGTCTCTCTCAGTGTCTCTGTCTCTGTCCATCTCTCTCCGTGTCTCTATCTCTCTGTCCGTCTCTCCGTGTCTCTGTCCGTCTGTCTCTCTCCGTGTCTCTGTCTCTCTGTCCGTCTCTCTCCGTGTCTCTGTCTCTCTGTCCATCTCTCTCCGTGTCTCTGTCTCTCTGTCCATCTCTCTCCGTGTCTCTGTCTCTCTGTCCGTCTCTCTCCGTCTCTCTGTCTCTCTGTCTCTGTGTCCGTCTCTCTCCGTCTCTGTCTCTCTGTCCGTCTCTCTCCGTGTCTCTGTCTCTCTGTCCGTCTCTCTCCGTGTCTGTCTCTCTGTCCATCTCTCTCCGTCTGTCTCTGTCTCTCTGTATCTCTCTGTCCGTGTCTGTCTGTCTCTCTGTCTGTCTGTCTGTCCATGTCTCTGTCTGTCTCTCTGTCTCTGTCTGTCTCTCTGTCTCTGTCTCTCTCTCCGTCTCTCTCCGTGTCTCTGTCCGTCTCTCTCAGTGTCTCTGTCCGTCTCTCTCAGTGTCTCTGTCTCTCTCTCTCCGTCTCTCTCTGTGTCTCTGTCTCTCTGTCCATGTCTCTGTCCGTCTCTCTCCATGTCTGTCCATGTCTCTCTGTCCGTGTCTCTGTCTCTCTGTCCGTCTCTCTCCATGTCTCTGTCTGTCTGTCTCTCTCCGTGTCTGTCTGTCCATGTCTGTCTGTCCGTGTCTCTGTCTCTCTGTCCGTCTCTCTCCGTGTCTCTGTCTCTCTGTCCATCTCTCTCCGTGTCTCTGTCTCTGTCCGTCTTTCTCCGTCTGTCTCTCTGTCTCTCTCTGTCCGTGTGTGTCTGTCTCTCTGTCCGTGTCTGTCTGTCCATGTCTCTGTCTCTCCGTCTCTCTCCATGTCTCTCCGTGTCTCTGTCTCTCTGTGTCTCTGTCTCTGTCCGTCTCTCTCCGTGTCTCTATCTCTCTGTCCGCCTCTCTCCGTGTCTCTGTCTCTCTGTCCATCTCTCTCCGTGTCTCTGTCTCTCTGTCTCTCTGTCCGTGTCTCTCTGTCTCTCTGTCCATCTCTCTCTCCGTCCGTGTCTGTCTCTGTCTCTCTTTCTGTCTCTGTCTGTCCATGTCTCTGTCTGTCTCTCTGTCTCTGTCTCTCTCTCCGTCTCTCTCCGTGTCTCTGTCCGTCTCTCTCAGTGTCTCTGTCTCTCTGTCCGTCTCTCTCCGTGTCTGTCTCTCTGTCCGTCTCTCCGTGTCTCTGTCTCTGTCCGTCTCTCTCCGTGTCTGTCTCTGTCCATCTCTCTCCGTGTCTGTCTCTCTGTCCATGTCTCTCTGTCCGTCTCTCTCTGTGTCTGTCTGTCCATGTCTGTCTCTCTCTCCGTCTCTCTCCGTGTCTCTGTCTCTCTGTCTCTCCGTCTCTCTCCGTGTCTCTGTCTCTCCGTCTCTCTCCATGTCTCTGTCTCTCCGTCTCTCTCCGGTGCTCTGCATATACCCTGGTACATGATGCTGATAACTTGTTTGGTGTTTTCCATAGCTTGCCTCATGACGCAGCGGCTACAAGTTCAATTTCCATATGCAGTAGCGTGTCGATGCATTTCTCATCATCCAATCTCATGCAAAAATTAAAAAATACTGGTGTGTCATAATTTTCCTTTAACCCGTATACAATAAAAGAAATAAGTGTCTGTAGAAGACTTACAGTCACATGAAAAAGTAAGTACACCCCATGTAAAGTTTTGACTTTTTCAACATATTTCAACATACAGCTATTTGATCTTCATTTCAACAATATTGATTGATAAAGGTGATATAATATAACAAATATCATGAAACATTTACATTTTGTCGTCCATTGTACAAGTTAAATAAACATAAATACAAATTTCGCATGTGGAAAAAGTAAGTACACCCCTACATTAGCACTACATCAAATACCTAAAATTAGAATCAGGTGCACCAGCTCAGGTGCAAATGATGAGAACATCGTTAGAGAGGATCTTGGAGGAACGTGTCTTATTTAAACCTCAGACATTTCGTTTGGTTTGCTCTTTGTTGTTGAAGTGTGCGGCGTCACCATGCCTAGATCAAAAGAGCTCTCTGAGGTCTTCAGAAAGAAGGTTATAGATGCCTACGAGTCTGGGAAGGGATTTAAAAAGATATCCAAACAATTTGAAATCAATCATTCGACTGTCAGGAAGATCATCTACAAGTGGAGAAGATTCCAAACAACTGCCAACTTGTTCAGGCCAGGCCGCCCCAGCAAGTTCAGCCCGAGAGCAGACCGCAAGATGCTGAAAGAAGTCTCTAATAACACCAGAATGTCATCACGTGACCTACAGGTAGATCTTGCCACTGTTGATGTCAAAGTGCATGAGTCTACCATTAGAAAGAGGCTGCACAAATTTGATCTACATGGGGGGTGTTCCAGGAGGAAACTTTTGCTGTCCAGAAAGAACATCAGGGCAAGACTAAAGTTTGCCAATGAACACCTAGGCAAAGACCAGCACTTCTGGAACAATGTGCTCTGGACAGATGCGTCAAAGGTAGAGATATTTGGCCACAGTACCAGAAGACATGTTTGGCGAAAACCAAAGACAGCATTTGACCACAAGAACCTAATACCAACTGTAAAGCATGGTGGTGGAAATATTATGGTTTGGGGCAGCTTTGCTGCATCAGGGCCTGGGCAGCTCACCATCATATAATCCACTAGGAATTCTTCATTGTACCAGAGGGTGCTTGAGGATAATGTGAGGACATCTGTCGGAAGTTGAAGCTCAGCCAAAGGTGGACCTTGCAACATGACAATGACCCTAAACATACCAGTAAATCCACCAAGGATTGGCTGAAAAGAAAGAAATGGAGGGTTCTGCAATGGCCAAGTCAAAGCCCGGATCTAAATCCCATCGAGATGTTGTGGGGGGATTTTAAACGAGCTGTGCATGCAATAAACCCCTCAAACATCGCACAGCTGAAAGAATTCTGCATGGAGGAGTGGGCAAAAATTTCTCCCAGTCGATGTCAGGGACTGGTAGACAGTTATAAGAAACGCCTACTTGAGGTTGTTTCTGCCAAAGGGGGCAATACCACCGATTAGAGCCAAGGGTGTACTTACTTTTTCCACATGCAAAATTTGCATTGATGTTTATTTAAATTATACAATGGACTACGAAATGTAAATGTTTCATGATATTTGTTATATTATATAACCTTTATCTATCAATATTGTTGAAATGGAGATCAAATAGCTGTATGTTGAAATATGTTGAAAAAGTCAAAACTTTACATGGGTTGTACTTACTTTTTCACGTGACTATGTAGTGTAGAAAATGTAAAGATGAAAAATTAACGTGCTTGAGGATAAATAAAATACAGTATTGTTCAAACAGAAAACTTGGTAAAAAGACAATATAGCTGCTGAAACAATATAGCTGACAATATAGCTGAAACAGCTGCTTGTGTGATCTCAAAGCACAGAATTCCTGGTGCTCGTTGAATGTACAAAATAAAATGTACAAAAACGTACAAAATGTACAAAACAAAATTTATAGGATGTACAAAAGATCGTGCTTTTGGATCGGGGATGATTTTAGATGGTGCAACAGCTATCTTGAAGGCCTGGAGGGAAGAATGGCTTTGAAGAGGATGTGGAAGTTGGTTCCACAAGCAGGACAAAACAGGAGCAAATGATTGGTGGTGAGCAGTGATCCTGGATTTAGGTTTCACCAGAAGAGGATTCATGGCAGAACACGTGCCCCTTACAAAAAGCTGAGGGGGTACAAAGCACAGAGAAGGCAGAGGGTGCAAGACCATAAAAGGAGACGGTAGAAGACAGAGACCACCGACTTGTCTCCAATGGCGACGTGATAAGCCCATAGACTCAGCTTCATCACGTGAGATCCCAATAATCTTGAAGACCTCAGTTTCCACAGCGTCAAGGTGAACGAGATGTGAGGCAGGGTAAGCCAGCCCCGAGAGGAAAGCAGTACTCCAACAAGCTGTGGATGAAATCCTTCTTGGTGGATAAGAGTTCAGGTGTGCCAAGGAAGGACCTTGCACGACGGAGGACGCTCAGTCGGCGGCTGGCTTTGGAGGTCAACTTTGAAATGTGCTTTTCTCAAGAAAGATCGTGGCGGCTGAGAGAGAGACGCAGGAGTTTGAGTAACTGAACTTCTTCGAGAGGGTTGTTAAGAAAGTAGGTGTGAGCGTTTTCCATCCGCTCCTTTCAGAGAGAGGACGAGTGTGGAATTTCTCCGGGTTAAAAGACATATTCCAAGTGTTTTACCACTGTGATTTTGTCAAGGTCTGAAGAAGGGAAGAGGCTGCAGCCTGTCAGAGGATGAGGAATGTCACGGCAGAGAGTGGAGTCATCAGCAAAGAGATGGAGGATTTTCCAGAGAGTCGGAGAGATCATTGATGAAGATCTGGAATAGGACTGGGGCCAGAACACTGCCTTGGGGCACTCCAGCCTTGACAGGGAGGGGAGATGAAAGGATTCCATCAAGTGCCACATGTTGGCTCCGAGAGTGGAGGAAGTCAGCAAGCCATGTGTGGAGTAGGCCTTCGATGCCATAGGCAGACAATTTGAAGAGCAAAGCAGGATGCTAGAATGTATCAAAACCATGATATATGTCCAGAGAGATGGCCCTGATCTCATGTCTGATGTTGAGGGCCTCCATCCATTGTTAGGAGTGCCGAAGCAGCATGTCAAAGGTGAAGTGACTTGGTCTGAAAAACCAAATTGGTGATCTGAGATGAGGCCATTGGAGAAAAGGAAGAATTTCATATCAACTACATGGACTCCATGACCGAGCTGATTGGAAGTAGGCCGATAGGTCTGTAGTTAAGGGGATCAGTGTTTGTACCTTTTTATGCAATGTAGTGATACTGGTGGATTTCCTAGCAGATGGAAGATGACCCAGGGCAAATGACAGGCTGAAAAGAGCAGAGAGAGGATGTGAAAGATCAGCAGAGCAGGTTTTTAAGACACCTGAGTTGATGCGGTCCGGTTCAGTGATAGAATCAGAGTTGAGGGTTGCCAGAAACTTCTTCACCTGCTTATGTACAATAGACAGAATCCAGGAGCAGTTGGGTACAACTTTGTAGAGTGAGTTCAGAGAGTGAGGGGATGGGGACGCAACATTTGTAGGCAAACATAGAATTGAGGCATTCGGCCTTCTCAAGCTGAGTCAGCTGTGGTGCCATTTTAAGTGAGGGAAAGAGTGGAGGGGGAAAATACTCCGGAGACGGACTTGAAAAGGCACCACCAGCTTTGAGAGGAGGGAGACCATTTTGAAAGTTCAATCTAGAAATCTAGTTATATAGTTATATAGTTATATATGAAATCATTCATGATCAGGTTTGTCTAAAAACATCCCCATCCTGTGCTGCTTGCTGAAGGTCTGGCAGAGCAAGCTTTGTTGCAGCCTTTACCCCATCAATGCAGTGCATGTAGGTTTTGCCTCTTCCTCTTCTTCCCTAAACCATCCCCAGCAGTTATTTTACTTTATTTAGTTATTTATTTTGTTAACCAAACTTACTAACATTATTTACTTAGTTTACTTGATATTCTCTAGAAAAAGAAAAAGAAAACATGATTATTAAGGAAATAGATCTTACCACCTCTGAGCAGTCGGACGGTGTTATAACAGAGTCGGGACCCTCGGTTGTCTGAGAGCTCTCGCTCGCTGGTGAGCCGACAGCACCAGGCACAGCCAGGCCTAGACTGAGTTCAGGAGTATTCAAGCTGCCTGTGTCCGTGCCCTCGGTACTGAGGCTGGCTGAGTCCGGCTCAGTCGTGAGGGAGTCTGAGGAGTCGAGAGCGTGGCGCAAGCGAGGAGGCTGGGTCATTATGGGGATAGTACCCCCAATGCTGGTTGCACTGCCTTCCAATACCACCTCCCCATGATCGACTCCTTCCACTGCTGATACCGACACAGATAACAAGTGTACATTCACAGCTATAAGCAACATTTAACAAATGAGCAAGGAGTTTATGTCAGCAATCACACAATAGAGTGATCCATCGCTACTTCCTGCTTGGATAAACTCATACCTGGCACACTTCATCCTCATAGTAATTATAATAATAAATAATAATAACATGAGAAATTTACAGGTAGTGGACAAAAAAAATGGAAGCACCAATGTAAAGTCACTTAATAGGGCGTTGGGCCACCATGTGCGGCCAGTACGGCCTTTTTGCACCATGGTATAGAGTCCACTATAGTCTGGAATTATGCAGGATGGATGCGGCACCATTCTTCCACTTTTGTTTTACATGATCCTGAGCATGCTGGGATGTTATTTGCTGAATTAACGCATGGGCCATACCCGAGTGGAAGCCATTACTTGGTGTCCCTCATTTATCCAGGTGTTTCCATTTTTATTTGTCCACTACCTGTAGATCTCTTCTTGTTATTCCCTGGGCAGACATGCTCGAGAAAAACTTCACCTGCAAACCAACTTACCCAACATCCTAATCTCAATTCATCATTACAGATCAACTTTCCTGAAACTAGCGTGGCTTATATTCAACATTCTGCATATATCTCAAAGCAATCTTCTTTCGATCACCACAAATATATCAGTTGAACAAAGCCTATTTTAATACTCGTACAGTCCTACTGAAGATAAAAACTGAAAACTGTCGAGTACACCTATGTGATGTGAAGAATCATGATTAAAACCCGTTTTTAGGGCCCATCCCGGGTTTTAGGGCCCATCCCGGGTTTTAGGGAACAGGAATTGGAGGAAATCCCGGCTATTTTGGCTTTAACGAGTAACCAGGTGTACACTTACAAGCAGTATTGTTGCCCTGTATCTCTCCGTCTTCCTCCAAGCCATCCTCATCTGCACACAGGATCTTGGCTGCAGACAGTTCATCATACAGAATTAACTAGCAGTGTAGAAAATATCATCAAATATTAAAACATCGAATCTAATATTTATTTTACACCCAAACAAGAACAAAAGTACAACCCTCAAAATGCACGACACCATTTTTTTTTTAATACAAAATCTAGATTCATGAAAGAGAGATGCCAGAGGGTAAAATACAGCGTATTGTATTGACAGCTGGGCCAATGTTGGACATAATCAAGGGAATGAAAGTTTTTAAGGTTACACTGAAGAAATAGGTACCTAGAAAACCTGAAGTGGAAGGGATGACTAATATGGTTGGTGGGGCGAGGGTTAGGGGAGAATACAATGACGGTGGTGGGCAAACGTTGTTAATTTTAAAAGTTATTGTCTTGACGGTTAGTCTTGATATTTAATAGAAGGGAAAACTAGATTGGCACACTTCAACGTCGTGATGTCGACCGATATGCCTCCACCCACATTATTACATTATTATACATACTTGTACCAAGTTTGATTTAAATCCACTCAGCTGTTCTCAAGTATCACATTTTTACCTGACATGACCTCTGACCTTTGACGCCGAAATCTAATCAGTTTGTCTTTGCTTCACAAGTTAGTGCAAATCATATGTACTTATGCAAAGTTTGGTCAAAATCCCGTCACTGGTTCACAAGTTAGCGCAGTAACCGAATTTCTACCGAATGGAACCTTTGACCTCTTGATCCCGTATTCTAATCTGTTTATCTTTACATAATTATAATACTTGTAAGCAAGATTGACTGAGAACCCTTCAGCAATCTTAAGTTATCACAGCAACAAAAACCTATTACAGACTCTGACCTTCGACCTCTTGACCACAAAATCAAATCAGTTCATCTTTATCATCATCCAAACACGTAGCAACTTTGGTCAAAATTCCATTGCTCATTCACAAGTTATTGTGGAAACAGAATGTTAACCTAACATGACCGCTGACCCTTGACCTCTTGACCCCAAAATCAATCAGTTCATCTTTACAACATAGTACATACTTGATTAAGTCTGATTTAAATCCATCAAGTGTTTTTCAAGTTTTCACGGTAAAGAAAAACAATCACGGCACACAGATGGATGGACAACCCGAAAAAAATGCCTCCGGCTACTTCGTTGGCATAAAGAAACAAAAACTAGAATGACACTAACATTGTGACATTGATCGATATGCCTCCGCCCACATTATTAAATCGTTATACATACTTGTACCAAGTTTGATTTAAATCTCTTCAGCTGTTCTCAAGTATCAAATTTTTACGTGACATGACCTCTGACCTTTGACCTCTTACCCCCAAAATTTAATCAGTTCATGTATACATCATTAAACATACCTGTACCAAGTTTTCATTTAAATCCCTTCAGCTATTCTCAAGTTATCACTAACAAAAACGTATCACGTACGTATGGACGGATGGGCGGATGGGTGGACAAACCCGAAAACATAATGCATCTGGCAACTTCGTCGGTCGAGGCAAAAATAATAATTCAAGTTATTGAATTCGGTAGAGGCAAATTAAAACTTAAATTAAATTAAATTCTTCAAAATTTAAAGTTAAGGCAAATTTAATTTAAATTTAAAGTAGAGGCAAATTAAATTGAATTTAAAATTAATTTAAAGGCAAATAAAATAAGGCAAATTAAGGCAAAATAAGGCAAAATAATAATAAATATTTAAAATAAGGCAAATTAAATTTAAAGTAGAGGAAAATTAAATTCTTCAATAGAGGCAAATTCCAAATTCCTGCCCTGACTTCCTGTGTCCGAGTGGCGACCCATCCAGGATTATAACCTTAATCTAAAAACTGCTTCGGCAGAACCGACGCCTTGTATAAAGCATGGCATATGAAAGTATTGAAACAGCCTCAACCACTTGGAAAGTTAGTGAACCCATATAATAATGGATCCTCCGGTGAGCCAGGAACACTGACAAACAAGAAAATTGCCTCACAGGTCATGATCAGTCCAAAGCAGCATTAAAGTAATGCTCGTGTACCTTGCTGGGGCGCAGAGCTGTCAGACTCGGAGCCTCCTTGGTAAAGCGAGCAAAGGCAGGATCAGGGGGAGCATTAGAAAGAGAGCTTGGACAAGCAAACACAATTTGTTATCATCACTCGATTTGTCGATGCCCTCGATCCATTTAGGGAGACGATCACAGAAAGATAAAAGGAAAGGAAATGGAGGTAAACCTTCGATACAGGTATTGGATTCCATAAACAGTCTTCCGATTAACCCTGATGTCCCCAAGATTAAAAAGCAACACGAAATGACAGCTGCAAGGCCCGATTCACGGCAACAAACATCAAGAACGGCCCGAACTCCTCCTAACAAGTCTCACATACCAACAAGTTCACCCACGCTGGGCCAGCGAAAGCCCGGAAAGACCGAGGTGGATGGGATCCCGCCTGGGGTACACAGTGCAGATAGAAGCTTGGCTGGTGGGGCACGCAGCAGCTGCTGCAGGAGTTCTAGCGCTGCAGTCGCAACGTTGTGCTGAGGATGCTGTGCATAGAACAAGCTCACCTCATACACCTGCAAGAAGAGGGATTTGTCAGCAGGTGATTTGAAGAACCCACGGTCAAAAAGACTGAAAACCAGTTGTGTTGATGGGACAGAGGATTACAAGGCCAGCTCGGATTACAACGCGTATTGCGACCAGCTGACAGTAATCAGGTATTTGTATGTAAGCAGCAAGAAGGAAAGGAAGGAAGTTTAAGTGCCGACGAGTGCAATGTCAAGAAAAAGGTGCTCGTTGACCGGGTGCCGGCAGAAATGTACACCCTGCCTGAATGAGATTATCCAAAGCTACTCCCACTTCAGCCTCCTTCTGTGCCGCCCCAAAGCTGCCACGCAAACCGGCATCAGTCTCTTCGAATTGCAGGCATGGTACCATGCAGCGCAGGGTCAGCAGCACACCCAGAAGCACAGGTATGGGCCGATCCTTGGCATCGAGTCGTGCCAGCCCTGCACAAAACGTGGTAACGTTGTGATAGAAAAAAATTTGACAACTCTATTGCAGTTAAGGTAAATAATTATTCGCAATTGAATGGTAACAATGACCTTTTAGGCCTACTCTACTGAAATTACGAATTGTAATTCAGAATTATACCAGAAAACCGAGTTCGAAAATGGATCATTAAATATAGAGCCATCCCAATGGGCAACTAGAACGGCACTCAGTATGGAACATACCTCCGCGAAGCTGAACAGTTTACTCTCACCGATAGGCCAGATCTGGATCCGGACCTGAACCAAAATCGAATCGGCTATATATCGTTTTGGCCTGATCTGTTAATGGTGAAGAATCACTTTAAAAATAAAAAAAACATACTTCGATCCGGATTCGGATCTTCCCCAAAATCGAATCGATTCGTCTTTGTCACACACGCCCAACCCGTCCACAAAGTTTCTTCCGTCCACAACTTTTTGAGATATTATCTTTAACAGCCGGACAAGGGTGAAAACATAACCTCCATCCACCTTCGGTGGTGGAGGTAATTATACGGTACCTTAACCAGCAAAAATGCCGTAGCCTAGTGAGTAGGGTACCCAGTTTGTGAGGACAAGTGAGTCTTCCATACATACACAACTAAAAAGGTTTCTGGAAAACCTTGCCGAAGAATCATAAATGGGGATCATCAGTATTAAAAACGGAACTGCGTATTTTTTTCCCCCCCCCTCGCTTACCCAACAGGATGCTAAGAAGCCAAGCAAAGAAAAAGTGTGGCCGACGTGAGTTCTGGCAAGCAGCAACAGCACAGTTGGCAGCTGTTCGGCGCGTGTTTGCCGAAGGGGACCGCATGTTCCCCACAAACACCTTCAGGAGAGTCTGGGAAAATCAAATCGACTGGTTTAATAAAGCAACCATATAAAACCCATCTGTCTATGACGTAGACAAAGAGACTTATCTGGGAAGGCAATATGTAGATGTGGCTGAAGGGCTTTTCAAATCCCTCACCTTGATGTCCCCGTCAGCGCTGAAGCTTCCTAACACAGACAGCAGCTTTGGAAAGGCTAGAGCGAGAGTCTCCTGCAAGGCTTCCTCCTGTCTCTTGGCAATGTGGACCAGACAGGGCAGCAGGTTTTGCATGTACGGCCTACCAAGAAGAAAAGGTGAACAATCAAATGCGCATGCATACACAATTATCCTAAAGATGGAAGAAAATACAAGGAACACAGAGGGTATCCACATGGCCCATCATGTGCCTTTGATGTATCAATATCCCAGCACTTCAAGGTATTGCCAATTACACAGCCAATCGCAAGCAAGGAATTTCACTCAGGTACTGACATGCATACAGAAATTGAGGTTCATGAAAGAGCAAGTTGGTATAGGACTAACAAAAAGGGCAAAGCAATGACAGTGGGACTACATTTGGATACAGGCAAGTGAGAGAATGAGCCAACAACAAAAGAGGAAAGGGAGAATTAAGATAAGGTAAGAGGATTAAGTAAGATAGGGTGAAAGGGGGTAGAGAAAATTAAGGGTACAGATAGGGGGTGATGTGAAATGGTGGCGCACCGCCTGTTTGAAGCCCTGGAGGGAAGGGTTAAATTTACCAGTCTCGTGAAAGCAGATCCACAAATGTGAGAAAAGCGGGAACACAAGAGCGTAGGTATGCAAAAAGCCTGGATTTTGGAAGCTTAACCAGGAAGTAGTTATTGGAAGAATGCAGGTGTCCTGTAGGAGCCATGGAGGGTCAGAGGCCTGAGAGCAGAGGGAGCTAGACTAGAGGAGTGGTGGTCAAAAAAAAAAGGGGGGGAGGGGACAGAGCAAATGTGAGGGGAGTGAGGTAGAGCAAGAGTGGGTGGGGGAGTGAGATAGAGCAAGAGTGGGTGGGGGAGGGAGATAGAGCAAGAGTGGGTGGGCCATGGAGATAGAGCAAGAGTGGGTGGGGGAGGGAGATAGAGCAAGAGTGGGTGGACCATGGAGATAGAGCAAGAGTGGGTGGGGGAGGGAGATAGAGCAAGAGTGGGTGGGGCAGGGAGATAGAGCAAGAGTGGGTGGGGGGTGGAGATAGAGCAAGAGTGGGTGGGGGAGGGAGATAGAGCAAGAGTGGGTGGGGGAGGGAGATAGAGCAAGAGTGGGTGGGGGAGGGAGATAGAGCAAGAGTGGGTGGGGGAGGGAGATAGAGCAAGAGTGGGTGGGGGAGGGAGATAGAGCAAGAGTGGGTGGGCCATGGAGATAGAGCAAGAGTGGGTGGGGGAGTGAGATAGAGCAAGAGTGGGTGGGGCATGGAGATAGAGCAAGAGTGGGTGGGGCATGGAGATAGAGCAAGAGTGGGTGGGGGAGGGAGATAGAGCAAGAGTGGGTGGGGGTGGAGATAGAGCAAGAGTGGGTGGGGGAGGGAGATAGAGCAAGAGTGGGTGGGGGAGGGAGATAGAGCAAGAGTGGGTGGGGGAGGGAGATAGAGCAAGAGTGGGTGGGGCATGGAGATAGAGCAAGAGTGGGTGGGGGGTGGAGATAGAGCAAGAGTGGGTGGGGGAGGGAGATAGAGCAAGAGTGGGTGGGGTAGGGAGATAGAGCAAGAGTGGGTGGGGGAGAGAGATAGAGCAAGAGTGGGTGGGGGAGGGAGATAGAGCAAGAGTGGGTGGGGGAGGGAGATAGAGCAAGAGTGGGTGGGGGAGATAGAGAAAGAGCCAGGGGGGGAGATAGAGAAAGAGCCAGGGGGGGAGGGTGGGGAGATAGAGAAAGAGCCAGGGGGGGAGGGTGGGGAGATAGAGAAAGAGCCAGGGGGGGAGGGTGGGGAGATAGAGAAAGAGCCAGGGGGGGAGGGTGGGGAGATAGAGAAAGAGCCGGGGGGGGAGGGTGGGGAGATAGAGCAAGAGCCAGGGGGGGAGGGTGGGGAGATAGAGCAAGAGTGGGGGTGGGGAGATAGAGCAAAGGTGGGGGTGGGGGAGATAGAGCAAGAGTGGGGGGGGTGGAGATAGAGCAAGAGTGAAGAGGGGGTGGGGGAAATAGAGTAAGAATGCGTGGGGGGGGGGGGACAGAGCAAGTACGAGGGGGAAGGAGATAGAGCAAGAGCCAGGGGGAGGAGGGTGGGGAGATAGAGCAAGAGTGGGGGTGGGGAGATAGAGCAAGAGTGGGGGTGGGGAGATAGAGCAAGAGTGGGGGTGGGGGAGATAGAACAAGAGTGGGGGTGGGGGAGATAGAGCAAGAGTGGGGGTGGGGGAGATAGAGCAAGAGTGGGGGTGGGGGAGATAGAGCAAGAGTGGGGGTGGGGGAGATAGAGCAAGAGTGGGGGGGGGGGTGGAGATAGAGCAGGAGTGAAGAGGGAGGGGGGGAAATGGAGCAAGAGTGGGGAGGGGGAGATAGAGCAAGAGTGGGGGGGAGACAGAGCAAGAGTGGGGAGGATATAGAGCAAGAGTGAGGAGGAGATAGAGCAAGAGCAGGAGTGGAGAGAGAGCAAGAGTGGGGGGAGGCGGCGATATAGAGCAAGAGCGGGGAGGGAGATAGAGCAAGAGCAGGGGGGGAGATAGAGCAAGAGTGGAGGGGGGAGATAGAGCAAGAGCAGGGGGGGGAGATAGAGCAAGAGTGGAGGGGGGAGATACAGCAAAAGTGGAGGGGGGAGATACAGCAAGAGCGGGGGAGATGGAGCAAGAGTGGAGGGGGGAGATAGAGCAAGAGTTGGGGGTGAGAAAGTGAGAGTGGTGGGTGGGGGGCGAAGACAGAGTGAGGGTGGCGGGAGAGTGGAGGGGGGAGAGAGAGTGTGGGGGAGAGATAGAGTGGGGGAGAGAGAGAGTGAGCATGGGGGAGAGAGAGAGAGTGAGCATGGGGGAGAGAGAGAGAGTGAGCATGGTGGAGAGAGAGAGAGTGAGCATGGTGGAGATAGAGAGTGAGCATGGGGGAGAGAGAGTGAGTGGGGGAGGAGAGAGAGAGAGTGAGTGAGAGTGAGAGTGAAAAATGCTGTGATGGTACCTATCGGAGTGTAATGTGAAACCCTTTAGGGGAGAGCAGTACTCCAGAGATCCATGGACAAAGGCCTCACACTGAGTAGTTCTGTTTCATCAAGGGATTAGTTGAAATGATGGAGTCAGTGACTGACTTTGGAGGCCAGCTTAGCTCTGCGGTTGGCACAGGAGAGGAGATGGTGGATGGTGGATGGTGAGGCTTAGAAGATCAAGGGACTGAACCCTTTCCAGTGACTAACCATGGAAGTAGTGAGGTGGGTTCGTTAGTTGTGAAAAGGTGAGACAGTAAGATTTTGCAGTATTGCAGTATTTTGCAGGGAATCTTTAATGTCCACAATCACAACGCAGCTGAGACAATCAGCTTTACCTCTACACTCAAAGGATGAGATGCCCTGTGCAGGCAGTGCCCCCCTCTGGCAATGCATCAGGATAGCAGTATTTAATTATACGCCAGTGAGGGATAGAATCCATGATCGTTCGTGTGAGCATAATTGCGCGTCTTTCAGCATGCTAACATGTCTGCAATAATTGTTGTTAGACAAAGGAAGACAATAATTAGCTCAATTTCAATACAGTACATCTTAATTTCATTTGGCATGTCAGTTTTTCTTTTTGAATTGAAATTGGCCTAAAACAAGGATGAGAGGCACTAAATGTGAAATGATATAAAAGAAGAGGAAGAAGTATAAGTAGGAAGAGGAAAAACTAGAAGAACCTTAACCTCGTCCTGAAACAAACAAACCTCCACAGAACCACTGTGCCGGAGAGGATAACTAGGCCAGGTGAAAAATTTATTTTCCTACCCTCACTGGGTGTTTTGAATTTAACTATAATCTTATTGGGAAAAAAACAAAAAAAAGGACCAGAGAGAAGGAGTGTGCAAGAGGCACCCAGAACGATTGAAAGGGAGCTCGGCATTCAAAACTTGCACCATTTTCAGCTCACCTGAAACATGGTTCAGGTGAGGTATTGGCCTCAGTGAGTCAGTGGGTCAGTGAGTCAGTGGGTCAGTGAGTCAGTGAGTCAGTGAGTCAGTGAGTCAGTGAGTCAGTGAGTCAGTGAGTCAGTGAGTCAGTGAGTCAGTGAGGCAGTGAGTCAGTGAGTGTCGGTGAGTCGGTGAGCACAACCTTCATCACCCGTGATGCTAAAACGAGTCTGATTTTCACCAAACTTTGTAGAACTTTGAGGACCAAGGCCTCCTGATGCCTTGCCAGTCGAATAAAAATTTGCATATTCATTCATTAAATTTAAAGGTCAAAGGTCAGTACAATTCCGGAATCGCTAATTTTGACTTCTCAAAAAGTATTCACCCAATGTAGTTGCAACTTGGTAGCAATCATCTCCGCATTGTGCTTTCACGAGTTTGTTCAAACCATCGGCTAATTTACTTTTTTTGCGTGTCATCCATGCCTACTACTGGTTTCCTGGTTCTTTAGGTTGGGCCCAGAAGCATTGCCCCCATATTTTCACATAATATATTCATTGAGAACCCTGATGGCCTGGGATATTCTCATTTAATTTCCTGATAGTGAAATTTGCCTTTATTACTTTCCCTCCAGTCTTTCCAAAAATGCAAACGACGAACCTATAATCTCCTCTCCTTCGCAACCAATCACCTTGTATACTCTTCCCAATCCCCTGGCGCATTCTTGCTTACCGACAACTTCCATATTCTTGCCAATTATTTTCCTGCTCTCCTTGTCTACCCATGACCTCACGACTTCGTTGTGTGTTGCACATCCTTTGTCAGTCTTTCCCATTTCCCCGACCATCCCTTTGTCAGTGTGCAATATATTGCTATTTCGAGACTTCCACGAACCCCGATACCTGCATGAAAAGAAAATCGTACACACCAATTGTTCCAATGATTATTATTTCAGCATGAGAATTTGATCAGATATGTTCACGATATCAGCACAAGCATGAAGCACACATGAAGCACGGATCACATTGTTACATGCATCGGGAAGTAGTATTTGCCATTTCATGCTTGCGACAATATTATGATCGAATCTAATCCTTGACCATTGTAGATACTGTGGTGGTTGTTATCAATACTTTGGCCTTTACATCCCGAACTACAACGTCGCTCAGCAGAGAGCAAACCTCCACCTGGTTGGCCACATCAATGTGAATGGCCGCATCCACATTAACTGTCAATCGGACCAACGGTTGCAGAGAAAATCATATTTATTCTATGTGGACAAACAGACAGACAAATAGACAGACAAACTCAAATTTTGTTCCTGCTAGTTTGAATACAACCAGCACAGTACCCATAGGGTGATTGCGCCAGCCCTCCCCCCACAATGCCCTGTGCAGGTACGCACGCACCACACACCACACACCACTTCAACAAAAACGCCTCAGCCTCCCCCTCGCAACTCTATCCCATCTTTGCTCACCACCCACCTCCAAAACCCAAGTCCTCACCCTTCCTCTCCTAACCCAAAGGCATGGACACTCTCTGCACTCAAACTCAAACCACAGTATTCCATTGAGCTGCGGCTGAAAGCCTTGTATGTGGTGAGGAGCTCAGGTGTGCCAAGGAAGGACTTCGCACGATGGAGGATGCCCAGATTTGAAATGTGGTTTTCCCAGGAAAGATCATGGCAGATAGTGAGACCCAAAAGCTTGAGCGACAGAACTTCTTGGAGAGGATTGTTGAGAAAGTGGATGGGAGGGTTTTCCAGTCGGTCTTTTCAGAGAGACATAGTAATAGTGTGGGATTTGTCAGGATTGAAAGACATGTTCCACTTGTTTGACCAGTCTGTGATTTTGTCCAGGTCTGCAGAGAGTGAGGAGGGGTAGGTGAGGAGGGCCAGACTGCCGATGTGAGGGATGAGATATGGAGCGGCAGAAAGTGGAATCATCAGCAAAGAGATAGAGAGGATTTTCCAGAGTCGGAGAGATAATTGATGAAGACCAGAAAAAGCACAGGGCCCAGAACACTGCCTTGGGTTCGTCATGATAATTTTCAACATATGTCACGTGACATTTCTGTGACGGTTACGCACTGTACCTTCAGTTCACCGTGCACGCGCAGCTAATCCAGCATGAAAGTGTTAAATTGCGTAATGAATGAAGGCCTTCTTTGGATTCAAGCCTTGGTGCTAAAAGTAGGTTGAATCGAGATTGAGATCATAATTTTTGGGGTGAAAAATCTTTCTGAAAGAGTGTTGTCTGAGGATGAGGTTTCGGTGCTTCTAAGGGTCGAAACTGCACCATTACTCCCAACAAGATTCCTTTTCCAGAATACATAGCTGTTAATTAGTCGGCCATTCACTCGGCAGAAATTGATGAGGTGCAAGCGGAGGAGCTTCGGTGCAATGGCAGCATTTCACCTTGTTTCGTGAAGCTAGTGATGCCGAATAACTCAAAGGCAGAATGCTTGGCCGTACGCAGCCTCGCCAGTGGTTACATTGTGATCGTACCATGAGCAGACAAAGGCAGATGTGTTGTCGTTTTGAATGAGGAGGACCTTTTGGAGGAAAAAAAAAAAAAAAAAAACATGCCAGAAGCTTGGTGATAATCCTACTTGTGGTATTTGGCATAAAGTATGCTCCATGGTTAATAATTTGCACTCATTGGGTACCATCAGCGATAAAACGAAACGATTCCTCACTCTACCCACGGAACCGAGTATCCCAGCCTTCGATGGTATTACTAAGATACACAAGCCAGATCCGATTCCACTCAGACCTAATTTGAGCAGTGTGGACTCCTGCACGCATAATGTGGCTAGATTTGTAAGAAGGATTACCCCTGGTTGGTTTGTCTGATCATCATGTGCGGTAATACTGAAGACTTTGTTTAAGACCAAGGACCTAATGGTGGAGAAAGAAGAGGCCGTTGTTTATGATGCCAGTGCTCTTTTCATCTCCATCCCGAGAACAGACAGATGCCTTGTCTGTAATTCGTGAATGCCTTGAAAAGGACAGCACTCTTCAGGAACGTACTAACCTCCATGCGGATCAGATTGTGGATGTGGTGTCCTTGTGCTTGAACGCGACCTACTTCACACACAGAGACCAGTTTTTCAGACAATAACATGGCTCTACTATGGGCTCCCCCATCTCACCAATTGTTCCCAATTTATAGAAGTTTGAAAGTGTGCTGGAGAATTACAGTGGTTCCAAACCCAAGTTGTGGCTGAGGTATGTAGATGACACCTTTGTAGATATAAAGAAGTGTGACCAGCAAGAATTATTTAATTACCTGAACAGTGTGGACGAGAACATCCAGTTCACACAAGAACCATACAACAACAATCAGTTACCCTTTCTTTATGGCAAGGTTCACATGAATGGTGACGGCTGCTGGGATTTTGAGGTGCACAGGAAACCCACACATACCAACCCCCATTTGCAGTTTCATTCACACCATTCACTGATCCATACATCATATGTCATTTGCACTCTTTTCTGTCATGCAAATACTCTTCCGACCACACATAAGGGGAAATTACATGAGAAGGAGAATATCAGGTGTGTTCTCAGTAAGTGTGGTTACCCCGGTTGGTCTTTAAAAGCAGAACCACCTTTAGAGGCCTTTTTTCCCCGCAGAGCAGGGGTTGGGCTTTTTTGGGTACCTTGGTCCCCTTTTTTTAAGCAATGTTTTATGGCCGGATGCCCTTCCTGCCGCCAACCCTGTTAGTCGCCTCTTGCGACACACAAGGAATTACCAGTGAACTGGTACTCAATTTGCCGACCTCAGAAGGATGACAGGCTGAGTCAGCCCCCCTGGTGTTAATTCAGCGATCAAAGCTGAATTTGGTCTTTAAAAGCAGGAAGTAGCAAAAACAGCACCACGTCCGGTGAACAACAACAGGACACAGCTCACGCAAACATGACACAAGTCACCATTCCGTATGTGCCTGGGCTGTCTGAGAAGGTGAGAAGATCCTTCTCCAAGTTTGGCATTGTTACATCATAGAAACCACACAGAATTATTCACAGCCAGTTAGTTAATGTTAAGGACAAGATCCGGAAGGATAAGAAACGCGACTTGGTGTATGGCATCAGATGTGGGGATCCATCATGCAGTGAGAAATACGTAGGAGAAACTCAGGAGACTCTTAAGGCCCGGATGAACCAACATCATCGTTCAGCTCATGAAGTGTTTGAACTCCGCTGTCAAGGAATCAAGTTGATTGTCAACAATCAAGAGGTTATCTTAGACAGAGAAAAAGGTGGTTTGAAAGAGGTGTAAAGGAATCCATTTTGGAAAGAGTTGAATCATCATCTCTCAATAAAAAGGAAACATGTCATACGTGGGCCAAGGCAAAAACATATCTCCCACACTGTCTGCAACCGTCACGTGGCGCCCGGATTGGTCTACATACCAACTCACCCTACTAATAGAAGTCACGTGGCTATTCTCAAGCTTCTTCACTTCAATGTCTGCCTTGACCAAGTGGATTCTCACTGAAACATCAGGTCTCCCGACTCGTAAATCCAGCTAATTATAAACTTTTACTGCTTTAATTTGACTGGATGAATAGTAACAACATGCATCAATGTAGTTCTAAAGGGTAAATATAAAGGGTTCCTAAATTGGCAGCCGTAGTATAAAATTTGTGGGAGGAGTCAGGCGAACTGTTCAAGCAACGGATGGAACTCGCATGCACGGCTCCTCTTATAGTACGAGCGGGCCCGTTGGTCCATTTGACCAAACTTTCCTTTGTCTTCACGGATTTGTAGCCCACCTGCCTGCTGTACTGCTTGAGCATAAGCTGGTCTTTCACCAAACCCGGATTATACATTCGTTATTATTATTGCCAAATTATACGACTATTATTATTGTTGTTAATACTATAAATATTTATATATGCTTTGTTACAATGTTATCATTCTTTTTGTTATTTATTTTGTAATTAGAATGCCATGGAAGGATGTCTCGAGCTGCTCTATACACCTTAACATGGTGAGCGTTTAGAAACATAGGAATTCTTCCGGATTATTTGTAGTTAATTAGCCTAATCGACTCAGGAGATCATGACGATCATTTTGGTATGTCACACCCCACATCAGAAAGCTAAAATAGAACTCCAGAAAAAAACATGACACACTGCGTGCATGCAAGCGCACACGCACACGCACACCATCCTCACCAATTGTTCCCCATTTATAGAAGTTTGAAAGTGTGCTGGAGAATTACAGTGGTTCCAAACCCAACACACACACACACACATCTCGTCCATTTATAGTAGATATAAGTGAAACTTGTCATGGAAACCGTTTCCACATCAAAATGGCTAAATCGATCATAGTCATACTGGTTTTTGGTGAAAAAATTCAGTGATCCAATGTCCAAGTTCTGTTAAAATCTCAAGTCAATTTGATGAAAATTCACGATTTTATTCGACCTGGACCCTCGAACCTCAGGAACAACAGGCTTCTACTTTTCACTAGCTCCACAAAGTGGTTACATTTCATGAAGATCGGTAGAGAATTGCGACCTGTAGGCGATTGACAGAAAAACAACCAGACAGACAGAATCACACACCAGACCAACAAATATAGTTGGGAACCTCCGATTTTGCAAGTAATAAGTGTTTCACTCGTGAAAATGAAGTCACAAACACACACACACCTGCATTTCTGTGGGCGAATGAGGTGAGCTAGCTCAGCAAAACGCCAGAGGGCTGCACGGAGTGTACGCACCGATCCATTCTGTAAGCACACCGCCAACACCATATACAAATAATTAGAAAAGGAGGCATAGAATAATCATCAAAATAAGACAAAAAATAGAGGACCAATGGTCCTGTAGCTCAGCTGACTGGTTGCCAAAAATTTGGAGTGCCAGATGGATCAAGGTAAAAATACAAGCTGGATTTCGAATACACATTTTAAGTCAAGTAGTGATGACATTATGTTCACAGTAGTGCAACTACCTGCTGTCTATGAGCTTTAATTTGAGATATTGCCCTCTTCCGGAATTAGGTCACTTCTTGTTGTGTCCAAATTATCCCGATTTGATAAGGTCAAACTAACTCCAAGGCATCTATAATTCATATTTTTGAGATACGACCCACTTCTTGTATTACAACATCACTGGCAGCCATATTGTGTTTCGGATCAGCTTCTTTAAATCAATTTTTGCCACAGGTAGTCGATCTTATATTTTACGTTTAGCATTGATCGGTTAAGGTGTTCCATAGAAAACTAGAACGGCACTCAGTAGAGAGCATACCTCCGCCTGGTTGGCAATATCAATCAATGGTGAAGAATCACTTTAAAAATTCTACTGGCCGCATCCGAATCTTCACCAAAATTGAATCGATTCTTCCTGGTGACACACACAACCTGTCCATCAAGTTTCGTCCAAATCCATGCAAAACCTTTTGAGATATCCTGCTATGTATCGTTTTTAGCCCTGTCTCCCAATGGTGAAGAATCACTTGAAAAATTAAATAATTCTCATATCCGAAGCCATATTCAGATCTTCACCGAAATCCAATCGATTCATCCTAGTCACACACACAACCTGTCCATCAAGTTTCGTCCAAATCCATCCATACCTTTTGAGATTTCCCGTAATGTATAGTTTTTGGCCCAATCTCCCAATGGTGAAGAATCACTTCAAAAATTAAATAATTCTCATATCCGAATCCATATTCAGATCTTCACCAAAATCGAATCGAATAGTCCTCGTCCACCAAGTTTCGTCCAAATCCGTCCATAACTTTTTGAGATATCCTGCTATGTATCGTTTTGGCCCCATCTCCCAATGGTAAAGAATCACTTTTAAAATTCTAGTCGCCGGATCCGAATCCGGATCTTCACCAAAATCTAATCATTTCGTCCGTGTCACATGCATTACCTCTCTGCCAAATTTCGTCTGAATCTGTCCACAACTTTTTGAGATATCTTGTTCACAAACAGACAGACAGGGGTGAAAACATAACCTCCATCCACCTTCGGTGGCGGAGGTAACGATTTTTAGAAGTTTTTCTTATGATCCAATATGGCTGCCATACCATGTGACTGATTACATCATTAAAAAAAAACTATTTACCTTGGGAAGTTGATCACAAATTTAAAGTTTTGCATTGATCAGTTAAGCAGTTTGAGAGAAGATTGTAAAGGGTTTTTCTTTCATCCAAATAGAGGGGGTAAAAATAGAGGTGGGGAAAACACACCAACAGCAGCGCTGAGGGACAAAATAGAGGAAGACTTGTAGAAATAAGAGATGTGGGGAGGAACGAGGGTTATGGACGGGGGACACACGGGATGGACAATATGGATACAGAAGCAAACTCTCAGGAATATTAGACACACAAAGAGGGAAATCAGTATACAGTATTACAAACACTAAGGGGGAAATCAATGTACAGTATTACAAACACAAAGGGGGAAAACAATATCCAGTATTACATACACAAAGGGGGAAATCAATATACAGTTTTACATCCACAAAGAGAGAAATCAACAGTATTACATACACAAAGGGGGAAATCTATATATTACATACACAAAGGGGGATCTTCATTTTTTTTTAAACCCTCATACATTCCCCATTTCACCAATCTATGCTAATATTTTCTGAAACCTCACTTTCTCCCTATCCCAACTTCCTCAAGTCTACTCTAACCTGCTGCACTTTTGTTCCTCTTTGCAATTGCATTCTTCTCAATTTATCCCCTTTCCTTACCCTGATTCCCACCCCCTTACAACCCCAGAAAATTCTCCATTACCACTGGTGATAAATAAAACTAAAGGGAAGTCAATGGCATGTCATCACAAAACCCCACGCTTCCCACCTAAAGCAAAGTTGGAAAATTGCAAAAACCTCCACCTGGAATGACCCAATATCAAATTTTTAGTTAAAATAGTGTTTCCCACTTTGACCCCTGTGACCCAAAGTCACCACCCCCTGGGGCATGAAGTTGGGTGTCATCCAAAAAAGTGACATATTTCATGCATCCTTCCAATGTTGATTAAATATACAAAATTTCATTTTAAAAATGTGCTCGTAATTGCATTTTTTGCTATTTGACCTTTTGACCCTGCCCCAGGGTCCCAGGGTCAAACATGTCACATGTTGTGATCATAACTACCAAATTTGGTGAATTTCTACACAGCTGTTTCGGGGTAGATAGCGTGACAGACAGACGCAAATGCAATAACCTCGAGCAAGGGTAATCAGCATCATGGTGCAAAGGACTTGACTGTGTCGGCTCATCCACCACCACCACCAGAGGGCAAGGGGCCAATTTTGATCGTCCCCATGACCAGCTTGGAGGTACCCTCAGCACGTCTGCACAATTTTATGGACATCGACTAAGCGTATTTCCATTATACAAGTTATGCACGCACGCATGCACATGCTTTAATAACAGATTATCACTCAATTCTACGAGAAATTCATCCAATTTCTGATATGATGGTAGCAGCTGCCAAAGCAGTTTCCTGGGGGCAAAACACATTGGATGGTTCATCCTTTCCTTCATAGCACATCCCCACAGCAAGGTTTTATAATTTGACCGAGGAAACCGCACACAACGGCCTACTCCTTTGAAAACGCAAAATTCAACATTTAATGTCCGCAAGCGCTAGCAGACGAGACATCCAGATTAACATTCCATTCGATAGGACGTCATACTTTACAACGCTACTCTCTCCTCGCGGAGCACGCGGATAATTTGTTGGCAGGTGCTGTTACTCGAAGAATTGAAACAAATTGTGTGCAGCTCAAAGGCCCAAGTACATTACCTCCGAGAGATCCTACCAGTCGGCAGATCATGATTTATAAATGAGAAATGAAAGAATTGTTCTCATGAGGATAAAAATAAAATTCCAAGCAACAAACGAGCAATTTGTTTCGTTAAATTATTTCTACGTATTATTCCTCGTTTGAAACATCAGAATACACTGAATTTTTTTTTTTTTTTTTTTATAATAATGATTTACCTTTTTCAGTTCCTTGTACAGTTCCAACTGCAGGCGTGCCATGTGAGTGTCCATAAGCGTCTGAGTGCATATAAGAACACACTTCAAATCACCGAAACACACCTCAAAAATTGAATTCAAATTCGCAAACCTGTACCATTTTTCATAAACATAAACCTGTACCATTCATAAACCAATCCAGAGTTAACAAGCAGTGGTATCCATAAAAAAGTAACCATAAATACAACAAGAATGCTCAATTCTGAATAACAAATAACAACCTTGTTGAGCTTCACTGACTTCGCTGGGTAGACACCTCAATGTTTATACTTATTTATACTCTATCCGCACTGTCCTTGATATGACATTGTCATAAATAAGACACAGCAATGACTGAATCAGCTGGTTTCAGATTCTGATCTGAATATTTGTTTCATTATTCTGAAATTGTCATACTCGGTGCTTCATTAATTTGAAGTTGTGGCTAAATGTTGGGAGAGGCCTGTTTTACATTCCTATCTGAGCACATCGCTCATCATGATCTCGTGCGTTTTGCTATACTGGAGTCCAGTAGGTTTGTCCCACGCCTTCATTTAATTCACAAATCTTTGTGCTGTGCCTTCCTTTCAGAAACGAGATTCCCAGAAAGGCGTCGTCGCACTGCCATCCCAGGTTTGAATCCCGTACGCAGTGTTAATGTTTCCATCGTCTCGGATGACTTTATCCAACATCAACCTCATGTTTTATTTATTTATATATATATATATATATATGTTGATCAAGGCACCTCCTAGCTTTAATGGTGAGCACGAATTATGTCTCACACGGTAAATACCGCATAACCCGCAAGGAACCAACAGCCTGTCTGCCACACAGACCATCGTTCCCGCCAGTGCAAACCAAAACCAGGGGGTGCGGTGCGATCGGCGGGGATAATTATAATCAATGACATAACAGCGTGACGAGCGCTGTCCCGATCTCTTGTGGACCGAAGTCCTAGACCAAAGCGTCACCTCCGACCCGGAGGCCTCAGCCCGGCCACTCTGTCAACAGACAGAGATTTATTCATTGGTCCCCATTGGCTAAACATCAAGCAGAGCCGCCAATCCAGATTTCGGGCTTATTAACCCTCGTCAGGGCGGCATACTGCAAGAAAATCTAACCAATGAGGGCCAAAATCGTCTATTAAGTTGATCAAGGCACCTCCTAGCTTTAATGGTGAGCAGGCTGTCGGTTCCTTGCGGGTTATGCGGTATTTACCGTGTGAGACATAATTCGTGGCTGGTGATCACCATTAAAGCTCGGAGGTGCCTTGATCAACTTAATAGACGATTTTGGCCCTCATTGGTTAGATTTTTTTGCAGTATGCCGTCCTGACGAGGGTTAATAAGCCCGAAATCTGGATTGGCGGCTCTGCTTGATGTTTAGCCAATGGGGACCAATGAATAAATCTCTGTCTGTTGACAGAGTGGCCGGGCTGAGGCCTCCGGGTCAGAGGTGACGCTTTGGTCTAGGACTTCGGTCCACAGGAGATCGGGACAGCGCTCGTCACGCTGTTATGTCGTTGAATATATATATATATATATATATATATATATATATATATATATATATATATATATATATATATAATATATATATATATATAGCAATACATGGATGAGCTCCCTCATCAGCATTAGACACAAAAAAAATGACATTTAACCTTTTGAATCCTGAGCTCCTTGAACTTTTAGACTCCCCACCCAGGGCTCCCTGGAGAAAAATCACTGAAAAGTTGAAATTTGCTTTATTTTGGTTTTCTGCCTGTAAAAATGTTTCTTCTAGCCTTGCAATGACAAACAAATCATAGACTTACTTTCTTCTTTTTTGAGTTTATCACCAACACTCAACTTTGTGGTGCCAATCAAACCAGCATTTATTACTCGGCTTTCCGATACACAATAATTTTCCACAAAAACATCCCTCATACTTCCTGAGCCATTAGCAGCGATGGCTGACCAAAGATTCGGTGTAATATAACGGAGCCGCTAATTGCTCAGGAAGTTGCTTGTGATATACATATGCGAAAAAGATAAAATTAGCCTTAGACCATGAAATTTGTTGCTCTTTAACGATCACTATTATCCCACCTTGTGGGGTCGGCCGAGGGAAGCTTGGCCCAAGTCTTTCACAAACCGGCCTGGCCAGGCCTGACATTCGCCTCGTTCGGGCAGGAATTTGGAATTTGGTCATGGTGCTGGTGATACTCGCCTACTCTTTGTGAAGGACACCATGGGATCTTTAACGTCCACCAACTCATGCTGGCACTTCCATCCGAGGGACTCCCCGTTTAACGTCCATCCGAGGGACGGCACACACATTGGTGAATGACCCTGCCTGGCAAACACCAGGATGACAGTTTAGAACTGGGTCGGGAGTCGAACCCAGGCTAGATATCTTAGAGGCGAGGGTGCGTACCTCTCGGCCATCCTGTCAGCCAAACCTTAGACCATGAAAAAATAATAATAATAATAATAATGAATTAAATAAATACATTAATAAATAAAGCATGTGGCAGCCAGTGAACCAGCCACCAGGGTTCAAAGGATGAAATAACTCGCATTAAATCGCAAAATATGTACTACGTCTTTAAGCCATAATCACTGCAAAAATTAATGTTTCAGGAATAAGAGAACGTTCCATTATAGAAAGTTCAGTTCACCTGGGAGATATATCAACATGCAAAGCCAAATAAATGAATAATTTAGTGTGGATGTTGCTAATCATGGGTCAAATAGGTTTATCCAATGCCTTAGGTTTGTTCCCAAATCTTTGTCCTGCACCCTCCTTTGGGAATTAGGATTGCCAGAAAGGCTTTGAAAGCCCACGGCATTGTGGGGAGCGATGTAGCAACTGAAACTGCATTTTGCAATGGGTGGTTCTCTCTCTTGCAGTCTGAAACAAAGCAGAAAATACACTACAACTATCCAGCACGCGTACACGCACACACAATCTTGTGTGACCAACCTTGATGACTTTATTGAGGCATTCGTCTGCCACCATGCGTACATCCGAATCTGCATCATCACAACTCAGAAGGAAGGTTTCGATGGCAATCCCCAGACAGCGAGTGAAATCTGCAGTGCTCCTGTCGGGTGCAGCATTCGTACACATACCATGGTCTTACAAGGTAAAGCACCATCTCCCCCTCCTGAAAGGATCACCTTCAGACAAAACCACAAACTAAGTTTGTGGACATTACATTCGGAGAGGGTCTAAGGTTTAAGGGTAAAAACCTGAATGATGGATGATCCCCAACAGGTGCCCTCCAATCAAACACTCAATGAGGCCTCCACAAGTGTTTTCTGCCGTTATGACAGCATTCACTGTTATTAATACTGGTTAGTTTGGGTGAGAATAAACCAAGCCTGACATGAAACAAATCTCCTTTAATTCATATTGATCAGAATCTTCAAAAATCTGTGATCACAACGAGTCATACTAGACTTTCAAAGAAGCATTTCAAAGAATAAGAGCACACAAAAACAACCATGGGGAGTATGAAATTCCTCCTGAGGAAATGACCCGTTCAGTACGGTGAGAAAGGCAGGGCTATAATTGTGACGTCACTGGTACCCACAGTGTCCGGGTAAGTGATGGCACTTCCCTCAAGCTCTGTGGCTGTGTTTGTCTCGCTAAGAGTCTTGGGTTGTCTCATGTATTTGTCTAGGTCCACGTTTCAGTCACGTGAAAAAGTAAGTACACCCCATGTAAAGTTTTGACTTTTTCAACATATTTCAACATACAGCTATTTGATCTTCATTTCAACAATATTGATAGATAAAGGTGATATAATATAACAAATATCATGAAACATTTACATTTTGTAGTCCATTGTATAATTTAAATAAACATAAATGCAAATTTTGCATGTGGAAAAAGTAAGTACACCCCTACATTTATCACCAATTCAAATACCTAAAATTAGAATCAGGTGCATCAGCTCAGGTGCAAATGATTAGAACATCGTTAGAGAGGATCCTGGAGGAACCTGTCTTATTTAAACCTCAGACATTTCGTTTGGTTTGCTCTTTGTTGTTGAAGTGTGCGGCGTCACCATGCCTAGATCAAAAGAGCTCTCTGAGGCCTTCAGACAGAAGGTTAAAGATGCCTACGAGTCTTCGAAGGGATTTAAAAAGATCACCAAACAATTTGAAATCAATCATTCGACTGTCCGGAAGATCATCTACAAGTGGAGAAGATTCCAAATAACTGCCAACTTGTTCAGGTCAGGCCGCCCCAGCAAGTTCAGCCCAAGAGCAGACTGCAAGATGTGGAAAGAAGTCTCTAAGAACCCCAGAATGTCATCACGGGACCTACATGTAGCTCTTGCCACTGTTGATGTCAAAGTGCACGAGTCTACCATTAGAAAGAGGCTACACAAATTTGATCTACAAGGGAGGTGTGCCAGGAGGAAACCTTTGCTGTCCAGACAGAACATCAGGGCAAGACTAAAGTTTGCCAATGAACACCTAGGCAAAGACCAGCACTTCTGGAACAATGTGCTCTGGACAGATGAGTCAAAGGTCGAGCTATTTGGCCACAGTACCAGAAGACACGTTTGGCGAAAACGAAAGACAGCATTTGACCACAAGAACCTGATACCAACTGTAAAGCATGGTGGTGGAAATATTATGGTTTGGGGCAGCTTTGCTGCATCAGGGCCTGGGCAGCTCACCATCATAGAATCCACTATGAATTCTTCATTGTACTAGAGGGTGCTTGAGGATAATGTGAGGCCATCTGTCAGAAACAGATGAACCCTGGTGTTGGGCTAGCGGCTAGGGTGCCGGCTTAGGATCCTAGGATCCTGGGTTTGAATCCCGGTCGATCGCTGAATTAACGCCAGGGGGGTTGACTCAGCCTGTCATCCTTCCGAGGTCAGCTAATTGAGTACCAGTTCACTGGTAATTCCCTGTTTGTCGTTAAAGGCGGCAAAAAGGGTTGGCGTCAGGAAGGGCATCCGGCCGTAAAACATTGCTTCAAAAAGGGGACCAAAAAACAACAACAACCACGGTCCCCGAAAAAGGCCAACCCCCGCTTGCGGGGGAAAATGGCCTCTAAAGGTGGGTTTTTTTTTTTTTTTCATCTGTCAGAAAGTTTAAGCTCAACTGAAGGTGGACCTTGCAACATGACAATGACCCTAAACATACCAATGAATCCACCAAGGAATGGCTGAAAAGAAAGAAATGGAGGGTTATGGAATGGCCAAGTCAAAGCCCGGATCTAAATCCCATCGAGATGTTGTGGGGGGATTTGAAATGAGCTGTGCATGCAAGAAACCCCTCAAACTTCGCACAGCTGAAAGAATTCTGCATGGAGGAGTGGGCAAAAATTTCTTCCAATCGATGTCAGAGACTGGTAGACAGTTATAAGAAATGCCTACTTGAGGTTGTTTCTGCCAAAGGGTGTACTTACTTTTTCCACATGCGAAATTTGCATTTATGTTTATTTAAATTATACAATGGACTACAAAATGTAAATGTTTCATATTTGTTATATTATATCACCTTCATCTGTCAATATTGTTGAAATGAAGATCAAATAGCTGCATGTTGAAATATGTTGAAAAAGTCAAAACTTTACATGGGGTGTACTTACTTTTTCACGTGACTGTGTGTGTGTGTGTGTGTGTGTGTGTGTGTGTGTGTGTGTGTGTGTGTGTGTGTGTGTGTGTGTGTGTGTGTGTGTGTGTGTGTGTGTGTGTGTGTGTATATATATATATATATATATATACACAACCACATATATGTATATATATATATATATATATGTGTAGATATATATTGTTAGACGCGGTTTTGGATGTTATATTGACCGAGCGGTGGTGTATTTAACCGCGTCCGAACAGTTACTCCCCGATTAGAACCCGATTCCACCCGACGTTGACCAGATCGCCCCACAGATATTCAATCGGGAAACCTCTAAAGCGACCGAAAGAGAATGAAAAAGAAGAAGAAGAAGAATACGGAGGAAGAACAGATTTATTATACACACACAAGCAATGGATGGAAGAAGCAGTAACACAGCGAATCGTTAACTTACACTATTCATTTTTACTTAACCCCAAGACAACGAGCAGGACAGGACGTTCACACTTACACAGGGGATAATGCAGGCAGGTAGGGCTTGAGGTGGATTGCTTGAGAGGGAGGCAAAGTCGGGAGGCAGCAGCTCGCAATTCCTCGCGGTTTTGGCGGGAAAACCCTCCGTCGCGTATCCACTGCGGTAGACGTCACGCGCTGGTTCGGCACACCTGCTCCTCTTCTTGTGGTGGAGCCGTCTCCCTCCTTTCAGCGCGTCTCTCCAAAGCTGGTTTCCTTGCCGAGTACCTCTCCTCTTTGGCTTGGAGCGTTTCGCATCT
Source organism: Myxine glutinosa (assembly GCF_964187855.1). Classification (NCBI taxonomy): domain Eukaryota; kingdom Metazoa; phylum Chordata; class Myxini; order Myxiniformes; family Myxinidae; genus Myxine; species Myxine glutinosa. Next base: position 173,285,277 of record NC_136262.1, read on the forward strand.
CACCGCTCCTCTTGGTGCCGCCTCTTTTCTCATCTCCCAGGTCATCTCCCAAGTCATCTCGTAAAGCAGTCCCTTACAGTCGCTTTTATCACCTCGGGCGAAATCAAGCCGCCGGCTCCGAGGGCACGCCTACCGGGTCGCTCACCGCGGTGCTGATTGGCTGTTAGGGCTGGTTCACTCCTTCCCTCTTATGACGAGGTGGAGACACGCCTTTCTTCTCCGACTCAAAGCACATGGGCAATGGCGGCCTGCGGGATTGAAAACAACTCCCCTTTTGAAAGGAACTTTGGAGAGCGGAGATGTTTGGGGAAATTGGAAGGGCCTACGCTTATTTTGTTTGATACAATGCAAAGTCAATCTAGTGGGAAACACATATTTAGCCTACATGGAATAAGGAAATACACTATTTAAAAGATATATCGTGACCTGCGTGTAAGTTTCATGGAATTAACTAGGAGTACGGCTGCGACCATTATTTACATTACGAGGATGTTACCATACTTTTGTAACGTTCACATTGTAACGTTTCCACATTCGTTACACTTCCTCCAAAATTGTTACACTTCTCAAAAACCGTTACACTTCTCAAATTCGTTACACACTTCTCAAAATCGTTACAATATATACACATATATATATACACATAGACAACCACATCCACGGAAGGGCCGAATCCGTAACAATATATATATATATATATATATATATATTGTTACAGACGCGGCTTTTAGATGTTATATTGACCGAGCGGTGGTGTATTTAACCGCGTCCGAACAGTTACTCCCCGATTAAAACCCGATTTCACCCGACGTTGACCAGATCGCCCCACGGATATTCAATCGGGAAATCTCTAAAGCGATCGCAAGAGAATGAAAAAGAAGAAGAAGAATACGGAGGAAGAACAGATTTATTATACACACACAAGCAAAGGATGGAAGAAACAGTGACACAGCGAATCCTTAACTTACACTATTCGTTTTTACTTAGCCCCAAGACAACGAGCAGGACAGGACGTTCACACTTACACAGGGGTGGTTCAGGCAGGTAAGGCTTGAGATGGAGGCAAGGTCGGGAGGCCGCCGGTCGCAATTCCTCGCGGTTTTGGCGGGAAACCCTCCGTCGCGTATCCACTGCGGGAGACGCCACGCGCTGGTTCGGCACACCTGCTCCTCTTCTTGGGGCGGGGCCGTCTCCCTCCTTTCAGCGCGTCTCTCCAAAGCTGGTCTCCTTGCCGAGTACCTCTCCTCTTTGGCTTGGAGCGTTTCGCATCTCACCGCCTCTCTTTGGTGCAGCCTCGTTGCTCCTCTCCAGCTCATCTCTCAAAGCAGTCCCCTGCAGGCGCTTTTATCACCTCGGGCGAAATCAAGCCGACGACTCCGAGGGCACGCCTACCGGGTCACTCACCGCGGTGTTGATTGGCTGTTAGGGCCGTTTCACTCCTTCCCTCTTCTGACGAGGTGGAGACACGCCTTTCTTCTCCAACCTTACCTCGTGGCCAATGGTGGTTGAAGAGAAAAACCGACCAAAATGCGGAAGGCAAATGGAAGGGAGGTTTTGGGGAAATTGGAAGGGCCTACGCTTATTTTGTTTGATACAATGCAAAGTCAATCTAGTGGGAAAACACATACTTAGCCTACATGGAATAAGGAAATACACTATTTAAAAGATATATCGTGACCTGCGTGTATATTCCATGCAATTAACTAGGACGCTGACTGCGACCATTATTTACATTAACAGGGTGGTACCGTACGTTTGTAACGTTCACATTGTAACGTTTTCACATTCGTTACACTTCCTCCAAAATTGTTACACTTCTCAAAAAACCGTTACACTTCTCAAATTCGTTACACACTTCCCAAAATCGTTACACTGCACCCCCCTTTCTTCAGGTCCGTCCTCGGACCTATTAAACTTTAACTTAGTGTGGCACGTAGGTGTAATTCCCTCTACAATTAACCTGACCCTGAGTGTGACAATTTTAAAACACAAATAAGTATGTCCCCCTATTGCATTGCATCCTGTCTAACAGACTCAAGCCCACAGCTAACCAAATTACGGGATTATTCTCAAACTATACATTTACGGTGGGGAGCATTATTTACAATGACGTGATTTCTTATTTACAACGCAACCCAGGACCTGTGTTTTTCTTTTTTTTTCTTTTTAGGGAACAAGAAAAAGAAATTCCTGTTGGGAGGGAGGAGACAGCACGCATTGCATCGATGCACCAGTACCAGTACCACCAAAGCACCCAAAAGCACCAAACACCACAAAGCACCCAAAAGCACCAACCAGTGCGCAGTCACCATGGCTCATAATAAACACAACAAAAGAACTGGTGGTGGTCTTCTCTTTCTCTGCTGGGCCGATGTTCTTCCCGACGTCTTCTGGCTTCATGCGGCCTATTTGGACATAATAAAAAGCACAACTTGTGTCCATTTTTATTTAGGGCCTCAGGGGCCAACTAAGGGTGGTCCATCTGTTTGGCAGAGGTGCCACCTTACCGAGGTCCGCAAGCAAGATTCCCTGGCCACTATGGCCGGTTTCCAACAGAGGTGCCCTGCCCCAGAACCTGGGGTCCATCAAGTGGTACTTGGCCGCAGAACAGCGGTCCATAAAGTGGTACATCAACGCAATGCATGCTGGTTCTGGGAATCTCAGGCGCACAATGGCCACCTCACGCACGCTCCCATCGGCACCCAATGGCGCACAGGTCATGTGGGAGACAAAAGAAAGACAATTGAGCGAGGGGTAAGGTCACAAGGGTACACGTCAATAAGGCAATGCAAGGTGAAATGCGTACGGAGGCCGAAGTGAGAAAGCTCGTCCCTACCGTACGTCACCCCCCTGTCACCTACCCTACCCTTGTTCTCACCCCATATGTACAAAAATCTACACATTTACAAATTCGTCACTACTGTCACGTCTTCCCCATATTTCCCCTATACCAAATTCGTCCCCACAATCCCTTTACTTCAAAATTTGCCATCACCAAATTCATCATCAATCCTCATAAGGAGGCAGAGATGGAACATCAAAGCACAATGTCACACCCACGTCATGATGCGTCTCACAATCCAAACATTTGCATCATAAAAAATAATCAAAACATGGCATGGTGTGGAGTACCTGTCACCTCAGGTGAGTGGATGCAGATGGTGCGAGGAGATCCTTCATCCTAACTATCCTCTAAATGACTTTAACACACTTTACACTACCCGGGGTCTTTCCCTGCCAATCCATTGGCTAACTTACACTATGGGTTCTAATAACCAATTCCCATTGGCCAAACTGTGGTGCTTCTCAATTTGGGGTCTCACTCCCCCGATTCATCTCCCGGTGCTCTAGCACAATTTCTGGGCTGCGACGTGTACCTCTCCCAACAGGTCTACCCACCTGCACACCTCCACCACTGTAGTTGCCACCCGAGCTTACCTAGCTCCTCACCCTAACCTAACTACCTGGGGACAGCCCCTCTCCTGGCTCTGTCACCCCATGGTGCCCTCTGGCACTGGGCTACCCGGGTCCGTCCTCCGGATCCTCGGGCCCCATCCACAACAACTACTACCGGCTCCCAGAGCCCACCTGCGGCCTCACCTGGCCGACATCCTTACAGTGGTGGAGTGCCCAAACCAACTACACACACTAACAGGCTACACGCCCAGCCATTTCCACAACACTAATGCACCCATCCAAACATCATTCTTCCAACCGCACCACAGATGCCAATATCCAACCACAATTTACCTGTGCCCTCTACCTAACACTTACACTACCCGCCCCGGGTATCCGTGATGGGGGTCCACTCTTCCCCCATTCACACCTTCGCACCATCCACTCCACTCCACGACCATCCAGTCCAATACTCCAGATATTCCACACTACCATTTATTCCACACAGCCACATACACCTGTTCTTCATTCACCTGTCGTTGCACACCTGTGCAATCATACCTGGTGCCACCTGCACCCTCCTTTCTTCCTGGACCATTTGGTCAACACAACACGCAATCACCACGACTCCCTCATACACTGCTCCATTCACCTGTCAGTTGCACACCTGTGCAATCACACCTGTTCCATTCTCACCTGTTCAATCCTCACACACACGGCATCATCTCAGCTAACTACTCCCCTCTGAAACTTGCGCTTCCCAGTCGTCCCTTTAAACTATTGCGCTCCCACGTCATTATAATCCACACTAATCTACCTGCGTCCCCACTACAGGTATCAGTCACTAACTAACCTTAACGTTACCTAATGTCATCTTCGCTAGATCCCTACAATTATCCAAGCCCTCCCTGGCTCGGTTGTCATAGCCACCCCATAAACTATTGCGCATTTGCCCCCACCTGTGAGGGATGGTGGATTTGCCATCCCACCACATCGGGGGTCTCTCACTACCAATTTCGCTCGTCCAAATCCAACAATTCAAAAATTTTCCATTTACTGCCAATTCTATTCACTTTTCTAAATTTCGTTTCAAATCACTACTATCACTATCACCATCACCCGTCTACTTATTAGGTCCTCTCAGTGCGCCAATTCACATCTACAGCCCGGCTTCGTACAGCCGAGCAATGAACGCGGGTTCTTTTGTGCCAGCGGCTGGATACGTCCCGCATTCGGGGCAGGGACGGAGGCTTACCCGGGCCGAGATCCCATGCACCACCTCGGCGTGGAGCCATCCAATGTCCCGATCTCGACCTGCCGGCACGTCTCAATAGAAAGTGGTCGCCATGACGACCCTTCCTATCGGGCTGCCCGCTCCGCCTAGTGGAGCCCGGACGCGGCCGCTCCACGCGAGGCCCAGCGTGGATCGCGCACGGCGGTCCTTTCGAACCCGCCGTGGCTCGGATCTCCGCTGGTTCTCGCGGCACGCGAAGCCCGGCACGCACCGAGGGCCCGATCCGGCTAAAAGTCGACCTAACCTTTAACCCGGTTACCGTCGACGCTTCACCTGCAGGCTTACATGCATACGCTACCTCTTTCTTGCTCATACATGCAGCCGTTCCCATTCTCCTCGTACCTTTTCTTTCACACCTCGGTACACTCACTCCGCTCACCGACTTGGTCACACACCTGACCACCGAACACTTTGGCACACATTCGTTGCTCGCACACCTCACAAATACACCTCTTCGCGCCCCCTCCTCGGTCACTTCCTCTGTGACAATCACAGGTGTGCCCTCATTCGCACACCCAACCACGTGCCTCACTACCAACTCAAATGTGCCTTCCCACACACGCTCTACCATTCCAGGTGTGCATCCTTCCATCCCAGGTGTACATCCTCGCTCACCTGTCACAACCAGCTCACTCTCCTTGTCACTCTCACTACTCTCACCACCACTCTTGACAGCGCACTCACCCTTACTTTCGACGGCACACTCTTTCCTCATGCACCCGTCCGTTACACACCTTTCTCGCGCACACTCTCCCGTTACACCCTCTGTAACACTCACCACAGACGTACACTTTCTCGTTACATCCTCTGTAACACTCACCACAGGTGTACACTCTCTCGTTACTTCCTCCGTAACACTCACCACAGGTGTACACTCTCTCGTTACTTCCTCCGTAACACTCACCACACCGCGCTTCCATGTACCCCCTCGCACACGCGCTTCGACCGGCTCACTCCTGACGGCACACTCACTCCTCGGCGTGCACTTTTTCCTCACACACCCCATGGTCGGACATTCTCGCACACCTCTTTTTTCGCACACCTGTCCTGTCACACACTTCACCAACGGCCTTTCACGAACACCCGGATCCAAACCAATCCCCAAGCCGACTGAAGCTTTCCTCACATCATGTACATTGCCACTCACCTCCGTACTTCGTCTCCGCACCTTCTTTGCCACCTGCAAACTCTTTATTTGGTTAGTGAGCATCACATCATGATTTGAACACAGACCTTGTACACATTCCATCACCTCCTCCTGGATTTCTCTTTTAGTTTCTGTTCGTCCCTTCTTAATTTCACTCACCTTTTCTCCCACTTCCTCTAATTTTTGTTTAACCTCTTTTATTTCTCGGTGCGTCCCCTCAAGTTCGTCCTCTAAGGCTACCGTGACCGTCTCTATGTGCATCCTCACCTGCCGGTCCTTTGTCTCCATTATCTCTGTCACCTCCTCCACCCTCATTGTCAGTTCCTCCCGTACCATCTGACATTGCCTCTGCGTCGCTATTAATTCGTTTTTAATTTCTTTTTGTGTCGCCTTTAACCCTCCTAGTACCGCAGTGTTCTTTTGAACCTGCTCCACTAACTTAGTTTGTCCCTCTGTCAGCTGCTCCACCTCCTCCGTCAGATCTTCTATTCCCCCTTGTAACTTAGCCGTATTATTCCTCACTTCTTTCTCTATACGCTTTTCGCCTCGCTTTACCTCCTCGCGTAGCCCCGAGACCTCCTCACTCACCCCTCGTCGTATTTCCTCCATCTGGTTCCCCATCTGTTCGATTTCCCGGGCGGATTGTTCCCCTATTTCCCGCAATTTGTCCTCCATCCTATTTTCTAACCCCATTAACCCATTTTTCACCCCCTCTAACTGATTCTCCTGGGCAGCCATTCTGTTTTCCACCCCCGTTAACCCATGTTTCACCCCTTCTATCCCATTGTCTAACCCCTCAAATTTCTTGTCTAATCCCTCAAATTTCTTTTCTAATCCCTCACCGGTACCCCTCGCTTCGTCCCTCATTACCCCCATTTGGCCCTCCAATCGCTCACCCTGAGCATCCATCCGGTTCCCCATTACCCCCATTTGGCCCTCCAATCGCTCACCCTGAGCATCCATCCGGTTCCCCATTACCCCCATTTGGTTTCCCATTACCCCCATTTGCCCCATAATTCTGCTTTCCATTTTTTCACTATCAGCCCTCCTTCTGTTTTCCATTTGTTCCATACTGTCGTTTTTTTTCTGCATTTCCACCATGAATTGGGCCATGAAGGCTTGTATTTGGGCCGCGCTCATTGGTTCCGCGACCGTGGCCCCCTCAACCACGTGCGCGAGGGCGCCATTCTGTGCGTCTGAAACCTCCGCAACCACATTGCTATTTTTCGCCTCCTCCCTATCCTCCATATACATTTCCCCGAGGTCCTGGGTCGATTCCACCCTGTCTATTTCTCCACCGACTTCCGATCGCCTTGATTGTCCATGGCGCGATCTCAAAATTCGGGTTTTGCTTTATAAAACAAAATAAATTTCGGCAGCTCGTAATTTTGACCAAAAATTTTTTTTTCTAGATGTTTTAAAAATTTGGTTCGGGACCCGAATTCCACTCCCAGACACCAATTGTTACTCTAATAGTACAATTGGTGTTCCAAAATTTGGGCCTAACAAATTTAGTCCCAGGTTCGAATCCAACTCCTCGACACCAATTGTTACAGACGCGGCTTTTAGATGTTATATTGACCGAGCGGTGGTGTATTTAACCGCGTCCGAACAGTTACTCCCCGATTAAAACCCGATTTCACCCGACGTTGACCAGATCGCCCCACGGATATTCAATCGGGAAATCTCTAAAGCGATCGCAAGAGAATGAAAAAGAAGAAGAAGAATACGGAGGAAGAACAGATTTATTATACACACACAAGCAAAGGATGGAAGAAACAGTGACACAGCGAATCCTTAACTTACACTATTCGTTTTTACTTAGCCCCAAGACAACGAGCAGGACAGGACGTTCACACTTACACAGGGGTGGTTCAGGCAGGTAAGGCTTGAGATGGAGGCAAGGTCGGGAGGCCGCCGGTCGCAATTCCTCGCGGTTTTGGCGGGAAACCCTCCGTCGCGTATCCACTGCGGGAGACGCCACGCGCTGGTTCGGCACACCTGCTCCTCTTCTTGGGGCGGGGCCGTCTCCCTCCTTTCAGCGCGTCTCTCCAAAGCTGGTCTCCTTGCCGAGTACCTCTCCTCTTTGGCTTGGAGCGTTTCGCATCTCACCGCCTCTCTTTGGTGCAGCCTCGTTGCTCCTCTCCAGCTCATCTCTCAAAGCAGTCCCCTGCAGGCGCTTTTATCACCTCGGGCGAAATCAAGCCGACGACTCCGAGGGCACGCCTACCGGGTCACTCACCGCGGTGTTGATTGGCTGTTAGGGCCGTTTCACTCCTTCCCTCTTCTGACGAGGTGGAGACACGCCTTTCTTCTCCAACCTTACCTCGTGGCCAATGGTGGTTGAAGAGAAAAACCGACCAAAATGTGGAAGGCAAATGGAAGGGAGGTTTTGGGGAAATTGGAAGGGCCTACGCTTATTTTGTTTGATACAATGCAAAGTCAATCTAGTGGGAAACACATATTTAGCCTACATGGAATAAGGAAATACACTATTTAAAAGATATATCGTGACCTGCGTGTATATTCCATGCAATTAACTAGGACGCTGACTGCGACCATTATTTACATTAACAGGGTGGTACCGTACGTTTGTAACATTCACATTGTAACGTTTTCACATTCGTTACACTTCCTCCAAAATTGTTACACTTCTCAAAAAACCGTTACACTTCTCAAATTCGTTACACACTTCCCAAAATCGTTACAATATATATATATATATATATATGTGTATGTGTATATATATATATATATATATATACACATATATATTATATATATATATATATACACATACATATATATATATATATATATATATATATATATATATATATATATTGTTACGGATTCGGCCCTTCCGTGGATGTGGTTGTCATCCACTTATAACCTTGCTGGTGATGTAGTATTATTCTTATCGGGGTTGGAAAGGAAACGGCGGTTATTATTGTTTAAAGGAAATGGTTATTGTGGTGAAAAGGTTAAAAAGCGCTCCTGGTAAAATGTGGCCGGAAATCGGATCGTGAGCCGGAAGACGGAGGGAGCGAGGAGGAAGAGGCGTGGAGAGAAGTAAAAAGACGATCTTGGTTGAAGCTCCGTACCGAGCGGTCGAGCGGACAGTGCGAGTGAACTTTGAGTCCTTGAAAGGAAGTTCGTGCGATAGGGGACATCGCCAGAGTGCTGTGGAGCCTGCGTAGTCGGGTATCTGCATTGAGGGTCCGGATTATCCTTGCCTCGAAGCCCCGGCTCGAGTGAAAGCCGTCCGGCATTTCGCCACGCGCGCTGCCTTCAGTGAAAAGGTTTTTGTCACGTCGGCCGGGCATTATTCCCCGGTGGGTTGCCGGGGACGGCTGTGCAAGAAAGTGGCTTTTGAGGATTATGAGGAGACTCGCTGATTGAACCGCAAACGGGTACGTCGGAGCACGTCTTTGGGAGGTTTTCGATTCCACCACTATTGTGCTGGGTGTTGGACCACGTGACCTCTGGGTTGCTTCGATCGTCCACGCCTCAATTGATTTTGATCGGACATTGATCCAACGATCGGTGGAGCGAATCGACTTCGCCTTGGAGGGGTACAGAGACATTGGGGGAGTGCCGTGAGTTTGGGTTAAAGGACTAGATAAGGTGGTAACATCTTAAGATAGTGATTGTAGGGCGAATTGCTATTATTAGTTGTGTCGTGATTCCGGTGTGATTTTTAATATATTATTGGTTGTTCATAACCCTTGGTGTGGTTTCATTGTTGATTTCAACCAAGGATAACATATCTTTCTGCCGGGGACCCTCTCAGGGTTCGGAGGTTTACCGAGACCAGGGGATAGGGGAGGACCCTGTAACAAATATATATATATATATTGTTACGGCCCGCGGATAAGATGTTGTGTTTGCCGAGCGGAGGCCCCGCGGTCGTACAGTTTCCCCGATTCACCCGATCCCCGAACGTTGGCCAGATCGCGCCACAGATATTCAATATGGAAAACTCTAAAGTGACCGAATGTAAAGAGGAAGAAGAAGACGTACAGAAGAGTAACGGGATTTATTATTTACACACACAAGCAAAAGGAGCAGTCACGGTTATATACAGGGAACATGGAAAAAGCAGGTGACACAGTGAAAATTACTAGCTTATCTAAACAGGCTTAACTTATACCCTTGACAGAACAAACAGAGACGGAATCACACGAATGGGGAATGGAGGCAGGAACGATTGGCTGGACCGGGAGGAAGGTTCAGCTCGGACCACAAGCTGGAAGGCTTTGCAGGGCGCACAGCAAACCCGGCCTCGTCAGGCTGGGAGCGAGCAGGGTGACGTCGTGCACTTCTCTCAAGGCTTCCCCGCGCTTCTCTCGCGCACTTGTGTTAAAGGCTTCCTTCTCGCTTCTCTTCCCTCCTTGCGCACTTCTCTCTGAAGCTCGTCTCTTTGCAGAACTCAGAACTCATCTCTTTGGGGAGCGTCCCGCGGCGGGTTATATAGGCCCCGCCCCTCAACCTTCGCGAACCTCCTCGATCGCTCTTCCTCCGCCCTCTCAAACCAAACCCCTCGTGCTTGGTTGGTTGTTCGGGGCTGGCTCACTCCTCCCCTCTATGACGAGGTGGAGACACGCCCGTCTTCTCCGAGCCTACCTCGTGGCGAATGGAGTCGCGGAGGGAACAGTTGGCAATTGCAGTTTTTGGGAATGGGAATGAAAGGGGATCTATCTATTTCACTTGGTGCAATGGAGTGTCATTTTAATGGAAGACAACGCCTTAACCTAATACACAGAATAAGGAAATAAACTACTGAACAAGGGTATTATAGTGTCCTTCAATGTATGCTTTATGGAATTAACTACCGGAACGCCCTTTGACCTTTATACAACAGACTGGAGCAAGGAGGGCTCAGACTAATGCATATTTCACAACAATTTACAATACAATACAACACAATCAAAAAAACGCAATCCTCATTTCCGCAACAATATATATATAGATATATATATATATATATATATATATATATATATATATATATATATATATATATATATAGATATATATATATTTATATATATATATATATAGATATATATATATATATAGATATATATATAGATATATATATATATATATATATATATATAGATATATATATAGATATATATATATATAGATATATATAGATAGATATATATATATATAGATAGATATATATATATATATATATATATAGATATATAGATAGATATATATATATATATATATATATATATATATATATATATATATATATATATATATATATAGATAGATAGATAGATAGATAGATAGATAGATATGATATATATATATATATATATATATATATATATATATATATATATATATATATATATATATATATATATATATATATATATATATATATATATATATATATATATATATATATATATATACAGTATATATATATATATATATATATATATATATATATATATATATATATAGATATATATATAGATATATATATATATATATATATATATATAGATAGATAGATAGATAGATAGATAGATATAGATAGATAGATCGATAGATAGATAGATATATATATATATATATATATATATATATATATATATATATACCTGTGCGGTGTCTGTCTTGTGTTGTCTTGTCACTGAACTACTCCCTCAAACTTTTGTGAAATCGTACCAAACTTCTGGCATGCACCTATCTCTCCCATTGGTATGTCCTAAGGGTATTTTTTTTGAAAAATTTCCAATACAGTCATACCCCGTTTTACGCCATTTCGACCTACGTCAAATCCGACTTTACACCACTCTTCTAGAGTAAATTTCAGTTCAGCGAACGTCATTATGTGCGACTTTACGTCACTCCGAGACATGGAAAAAAAAAAAAATCCTTAAAAATATATTTAAAATAAATAAAATAGTACATAAATTAACAATAAAAGAAGCTAAAAAAACAATTTAAAATACAATACAAAGCACATTTTAAAAATATTAAAATGTACGTACAG